>NC_051228.1:33298658-33421158 GCF_015220715.1 Pygocentrus nattereri | reverse complement strand
ATAAAATGATCTCGCGGGCCGGATATAATTGCAAGCCGGGCCGGATGTGGCCCGCGGGCCTTGAGTTTGACACTTTATGCTTTAAAGGATGTTGTGTAACATGTTTCCAGGGAGGAAACGCCCTCTGAAGCAGACATAGTAATGTGCTCGAGGGTTGATGTGCCATAGCATGGCTAGAACACCTCTGCCTGCCAGCGTGATGAAATGGATAAATAAAGCTGTGGGCATGTTCAGTGAGGTTATTCTTCTGATACTGCTCTTAGACTGAGTTGAACACAGCTATACAACTGAGCCCACCTTGGAATGTATCAATAAATAGCCATCACATGCAACATAAGCCTGTCAGCCACTGGACAGAGAATAACAGTAAACCTCGTCCTGCGAGAGGATCATCTTGAAGGCTGAAGAGAAACACGCTCCTTAACTGCTTCAGACAGAGTATTGCCGTATAATCACGTTAACTGTGAGGTGGGAAGAAGGAAAATCTCCACTTTGATTAGATAAGAGGCACAGCTCGAAGCGATCACGTCAAACCTCAGTGGGTGACATTGCACAGGACGGTCAATGTCAAAAATATAGCACTGTGTTGTATCAATGTGCTGCTGTTATTTTTTTCTGCTTCAGATGGCAGACAGAAGCATCTTTTCGAAAGATATGGAAGGTGGTCAGGAATGACATGATGAAAGGAGTTGGATGTGGAGGGAAGTGGGGAAGATGTAGTGTATTATCATTCTCATAACAAAACCTGGTATTAGTTAAAGAAACAAGAACAACAACGACTGGACACTGTGTAAACGTTTCAGGATGAACAGATCAGTAAAAATGGTTCAAAGTACCTGGAATATGATGTTGTTATATAAAAGGGGAATCCCACCAATTTTTCAAAATTTTCGGAGAAATTTTATTGTTAAGCTATAAGCAAATTTGATCAGATCGGTTTAATGTGAAATGCTCATTTGTAGGGAAGCCAAGTCAGAATTGTTCACACTGGTGGTGATAGGAACCAGACGTCTAAACAGTGTAATGCTTCTAAAAGCTCCCTTAATAGCAAGTTATTACATGAAATTGTAATATACTGCCTGATGTCTGAGATATTGGTGGTTGGGATAGTGTAGTGGTTAACACCTCTGCCTTCTACACTGTAGACTGGGGTTCAATCCCCACCTGGGCAAAACACCCTACACTATACCAATAAGAGTCCTTGGGCAAGACTCCTAACACCGCCTTGGCCTACCTGTGTAAAATGATCCAATTGTAAGTCGCTCTGGATAAGAGCGTCAGCCAAATGCCATAAATGTAAATATTGTTTTATGATAATTTTGCAATAGGATTTTGGCCAAAAATGTCTTTGTTTAAAACCATTTATGGTAGAGAGGTACATGCAAGTCACTGTAAGACAGAACAGTACCCAAAGAAAACTTGTTCCTGCAGTTTTACCATTATTAACATTACATAATAAACTCAGAACACACAACTCATTGGCGGTTTTGAATAGTAAGTATAAGGGCTGTATACTTGTTGTAGATACTGTCACCCCTGGTTCCTGTCACCACCACTGTAACGGAATCTGAGTCAGTACATTTTTCTACAATTAGCCATTTCACATCAAACCACTCTGAATGACATTGTTTACATCTTGGTATAATAACTGTGGCAAAATCTGTGGAATTCCCCATTAACTTATAACGAAAGGGCTCATAAAACAGTTTGACAATGTAAACTTTACTCACCAGTCCATACTGGCTGCATATGGAAACTAAGCTGCCAAAACAGCCCATTTTTAATTGAATTTTGGTGATGTCACAAAAACAATTAGTTTACATACATCTGCCAATTCAGCCTACAGCAGTTTAAATCAGTCTGGACTGCTTATTAGAGGTAGAATACATCCTAACCAATCAGAACAAAGTTATTTACATATATCAGTCTTTGGGGTAACAGTAACACAAACAGCCTTTATTTCTTAATGGATAAAGAGAGGTTGAAAATTGTGAAATGGAACAATGGATTATGACTGGATATCACTTTTTTTTCTGATATAAGCCAAAATAAACATCATAAATAGGGAAAACCTCAAGCAAAACAATAAAATACAAGATTTATGTTCTTTCCTTTAAGTACAAAATGTTCCTCCTCCTGTAAAATCTTTGAGATACAAAGTTTTATCAGAGCAGTGACAGTGTGCAGAGGTGGGTTCACATGTTATCGTTCCCCAGATGCTTCCATTGCAGGTTTTGCAGCGGGTATGTGGGCTGTGTGTTAGCGTATCACTTAACATTTGTTGAGTTAGAGGATGAATGAGGTAGGTAGGGAGCTTTGAGGAGCTATTGGAGTGTCCTTACCCGTGCACTGGAGTGAATGAGAGAGTAAGTAAATGAGGTAGCAGAGGGCTATATTAGCGAGTGCAGAGGAGAGTGAATGAGTGAGAGGTAGAGAGAGTTAAAGAGGGATCGGTGATGTGTTTGAAGGGTCTGGCATTTGAGCCTTATCTCGATAGTAATGGCTATAATGTAGCAAATGAGTAGATGTGTATGTCTATGTGTGCTTATTATCAAAGACATTATCAGAGGTCGAAATGTGGATGGGGTCGCTTGTAACGCTCAACAAAGCAGTTGTGTTGCAAAAGGTCCCGCCTTTCAATAAAAAGAGCCAGTAACCTTGTTGGTAAAGGCATAATCTTTAATGGATAAACCTCTCTGAGAAATGCATTTTTCTTCTTATTAGATAAAGACAATACATTTTATGGCAAATGGCATTTTTGTCAGATTTTAATAGTGAGTTCTGATACAATTCTTGACACAGGTTTTCATAACATACAGAGCTCCACCAGTCCAAGAAAACAGAAGCCTGGTCTTGTATAACTGGACAAAACTGCCAGAGGGTATGACCAAGGTAGTTGCACAGTGGACAGACTTGCCTGTAAGAACTGTGGTTTAACCCTTTAAACTCCAAGAAACTGGATAATTCCAGACGTTGTACTGTTGGAAATAAAGGTTCTGTGCAGTTATATTTTTCTGTTCATCAAGGTGCAAACTATATAAATATACCCTCAAAGGTACAAGAGTGCTTTTAAGGTGTTATTGTGCCCCTTAAATAAGTTTTTCCAGGTGAAAAGTACATATTTTTACCTTTCATAAACTTCATGTTTTAAAACAGAGCAATGAAATAAAGCCTTGAGGCGAGATGGGGCGTGTGGAGTCAGTACAGCTTAGAAAATATCATTTTAATGAATTATGGTACAGTTATGTTCCCTGACTAAAGGTACTGAGATGTACCCTTGAGGGTACCACCCCAATGACAAGAAGAGTGCTGCCCCAGTGACAGTTGACTCCCTTTTTTATGAGAGTGTAGTGGCTAATCTTACATTTAAAATGAAGAGATTTTATTATTATATATTCAAGTTGGTTCCCATATGGATGGTGTTTGAGTAGAATGTCTTCTTTTCAGCTCTCTAGGCTTCTTAACGGCTGTTCACGACATCTCTTGATGCAGGCTGTCCCCTCCTCTTTTACTTTCAACTGCTGCAAGCATAATTGTCTTTTCCAGTGAATTGATTCTTCTCCTGATATGTTCAAAATTAGAGCACTTCAGGTTGGAAATCTGGGCCCAAATGCTTGTTTGTTTTCTTTGCTGACCAAGCTGCTCTCTAAAGTCTTCACCAGCACCAAAGTTCAAAGGCTTTATTATTTCTCCTGTCCTGCTTTTTTATTGCCTGGCTTTCAGATCCATAATGAAGCACAGAAAAGACCATAGCCAGGACAGTCCTGATCTTTGTTTGTATCATTAGCTTTGAAGATCTTTTAAAGCTTCCTCTTCCTTGTTGTGCCAAGCATCAATCTGTGTTGTATTTCTTGACTTCTGGATCCTTTTAACAATTGAACTAAGGAAGAAAAAGCTGTCCACCACTTCTGCATGTTCACCATCAGTGGTAAAGTTCTTACTTCAGGCTGGAAGTTCCACTTCCACTGTTCAAGAGTTTGGAATCACTAGCTGTATTAAAAATGAATTATTTTATATACAATATTAAAGGTGTAAAGTTGGATGTTTGATTCAGCAATTCGAGAATTCTGAGAGCAATAAGTAATTAAATAATAAATATACTGTTCGTTTCTACTTACCTTTATTTTTTTGTTATTTGCCTTCAGATTTGATCTCCACTTTTGAAAGATGATGACTAAGATACTAATTTTATAACTTACTCCTTAGTGGTATGTGGTGGACAGTAACTAAGTAAATGTAATTTGTTACTGTACTTAAGTAGTTTTTTGTGTATCTGGACTTTACTGAAGTTTTTCCGTTTTGGGTGGAAAAAATGGAAATACTTTTTACTTTCACTGCATTTCAAAGTCAAGTATCTTACCGTTGACTCCACTACACCTTCAGTGTTTCGTGTTTATGATAATTTGAAGAGACAATAGTCACTAATTAATGATAGTCTATTAAAAGACTGGTTTACCACGAGAGACACTGGAGTATTTTCACCTAAAATGAGTTCATGAAGCGAGTGTTGTTATAAAAATGATACCAGGACATCAGAGCCAGAATTACTCTTTTAGTACTTTTACTTTTGATACTTAAGTACATTTGAAGGTCTAAAGGGAGGAACTTCTACTTTTACTGGAGTAATATTTTACCTTGGGCATCTCGGCTTTAACTCAAGTACATGGTCTGTGTACGTCTTCCACCACTGTCAGTGCCATACAGCTTTCTTTGTTATCACTCATCATTTTGAACACACCTACATTCTCACATTAGAATCATTTTAGATTTTAGGTGAATTTGGAATCACATTCAGAATTTAAAAAAGTAGTTCTCTACACAGCATGTCAGTCATTTTATGGTCTTTTTATGGTCAGTTGGTCATTCTCATCTGTCTCCATTTGCAGCTGAAGCCAGTGAGGATTTAGAAAGCATTTACTCCTACATGTCAGGATTAAGTAACCAACACTGTTACATGTAATAAGTGCACTAGAATGTAAGCCTCAATGGTATGTTGATATGTTAACTGCTATTTTTGGAATTATAACTATGTAAGGTGGGAATCCAGTGGTAATGTAATTAGCTTTTATGATAGCGGAGTGTTTTTGCTCATGCTTTCACATGTTGAAGTGAAAAATAAGATTTTTCTTTGATTCTGTGTAACTACAGACATTTGTGTGAGTGGTTTATACAGAACTGTTGACAGTGAAGATTTAGAGGAACCATGTTTGTTTGGATGCTTTGAATGGAAAGGCAAAATTTAGGACCACTTTCTATGAAGCCTATTCATGAATAGTTACAAATGCACTTAGAACTCTTTGTAACTTTTACAAGCATGCTTATAAACTGTAAGGGTAACCGTTTCTATAAATATCATGTTTGGAAGCATCTATAAACACATTCATAACATGTTATAATGCATTCATACGGCATCATAAACATGGCTATACATATTTATAAAAATGCATTGCACATTATAGCCATGCTTAGTATGCATTATGAATTGTGAACATCATGCATTGTAGTATTTGTCCACTCTAAGTAAAGTGAGGCGTACTGTACTAAAGCCTCCTCCAGGGTTAAGAGTGCGGCTTCAAGTTAAAGTATTTACTGAAGGATTTACTGAAGACATTAAACACACACACAATAAAGCTCATTACAGGCTTCAAATGTCAGAGTTTAAACTAGTGCTGCCATCAGTGTTTCACCCAATGTGGGAAAGCCAATGTACACCATTGTTAATGTGCACCACCGTTAGCTTAGCCTAACTTAATACTGCATATCCAATGGAATATACAGTGTTCCCTCATTTATCGCGGGTGGTCCTGGAACGATAAATGAAAATCCGCAAAGTAGGGACGCTATATTTATTTAAGTATTTATACACTATTTTAAGGCTTTATAAACCCTCCCCCACACTTTTACGCTACATAAACCTTTCCCATTCCCTTAATAACCATTCCCACACTGTTCTGTGCATGTATTGTACCTTTACACTTACTGTGTGTTGTTTACAATCTCATGTAGGCAAGTAGTGTCGCAGGTGGGCGACGCTGCTTCTCATAAATATGCACTATTTACTGTAAATCGTAATATTTTATGATTTATAACTTATAACCCAAGCAGAGAGACCCAGCAGGGTGGAATGCAACGTGAAAATGTGCAAATGGACAGATAGCATTAAACTGCAGTAAGTAGGAAGGCTAATGTATTACTTCAGTCACTCAAATATAGCTTTGCTTGTCTCTACACACAGGTCTGTGTAAATGCAGTGGGTGGGTGGGTGTGTGTGCGTGTGCGTGTGTGTGCAGAACAGTGCAGTATATAATTTCATATCAGCCAATATGTTAAGCTAACTGGCAAGTGAGATAGCTAATTAGCCAAATTAGATGCTTCTCACTGGTTATTATAATGGTTCCAGCTGTCTCTCATGCAGGTGGAAATTACACTATAGAGCTAGAACCGTAAGTTCTGTTGGGCCCATTTGGGTCAGCTCTTGTCTTTGATTGCATAGCTGACAATCACCCTGTAGTGGATGTGAGTGAGTTGGGGAGGAGTAACGAGTGAACCGTTCCAAGCTCAGTGTCTGATTTACTCAAACATTACATGCACACACACTTGAGCTGCAGGTGAACTGTGTTTGCATACAGTGGTATACAAAAGTTTGGGCACCCCCGGTCAGATTACACGTTTTGTTGATTTTCTAAGTGTAAATAAGTACACGGGCTCTACAGAGAACAGGCTTCTCTACAGTTTAATGCATACTTACTGTTTATTCACTTATTTAACATTTCATTATTTAACAAATTGTGGGGCCCATGCAAAAGTTATTTTATGTTTTATTTTCTTTTATCCGTTATGTTTACACCTTAAATGGCCACTGGTGGGCCCAAAGTTTTATTACACACTTCTGTAACCTACCAGCTCAGCCAGTTTGCATTAAAGTCCCTGTAGTTACTGGATAATAAGCTTTGTGTAATAAGCCTGGGGTTTTAGGGGGAAAATAAATGTGTTGTGTTAGCATATTTTCACTTATCAACAAAACAGGTCATTTGTTGGGGGTGTTCAAAAGTTTTGCATACGATTGTATACCTGTATGTAAACATATGGCTGCACGTGTGTGTGTGTGTGTGTGTGTGTGTGTGTGTGTGGATGGGTGAGTGGGTGTGTGGATGTGTGTGCATGTGTGTTTGTGTCAGTATGAGTGTGTGTGTGTGTGTGTGGATGTGTGAGTGGGTGTGTGTATGTGTCAGTATGAGTCTGTGTGCGTGGATGGGTGAGTGGGTGTGTATGTGTCAGTATGAGTGTGTGAGCAGGCTGAGCTGAGTAACCTCATACCGTTTCTAACAGCCATAATGTAATGTAGCATGTGAGTGTGTGTGTTGTCCAGTCGGAGCAGCTGTGCTGCAGCTGCCAGCATCTCCCACTGAGGGAGAGAGCCGCAGTCCTCCAGGGTCAGACCTGTGGTATGGCGGTCTCCGTGGCAACGGGCTTTGGGCCTGCACAGTGAGAACAATCCTGCCACTGAGAGCAGAACACTGCAGCCTGAGCTCAACACACCGGAATGTCCTATCCACACACACACACACACACACACACACACACACACACACACACACACACACACACACACACACACATACACACACACACTTGTTTTATATCAACAGCAAGACATTCATTCAAGTGTTACTCATGTCTCATGTTATTATACCATCACTGTCATATGAAAACCTTGTAATGTTTTACACTGTTGTTTACAATATTGATGAACGATTGAAGAATGATTCAGAATTACATGGAATAAAGTCCTGTTACATTAACATACACTGAAGGGCCACTTCATTAAGTACACCTCCTTGTATCTACAGTCTCTGTCCATTTTATCAGCTCCATGCATCATATAAGAGTACTTTGTAGTTATACAACTACAGACTGTAGACCATCTGTTTCTCTGCATAGTTTGTTAGACCCCTTTTACCCTGTTCTTCAGTGGTCTGGACCCGTACAGGACCACCCCAGAGCAGGTATTATAGGGTTGTGGATCATCCTCAGCACTGCAGTGACACTGACATGGTGGTGTTGTGTTAGAGTGTGTTGAGTGGATCAGACACACCAGAGTTTTTAAACACCTCAGTGTCACTGCTGGACTGAGAATAGTCCACCAACCAAAAATATCCAGCCAAACGCATCCTGTGGGATTGAAGGATGAACAACACAAACTGTGCAGCAACAGATGGAGCTACTATCTCTAACTTTCCATCTACAAGGTGGACAGTGAGTGGAAACTCCTGCAGCACTGCTGTGTCTGATCACCTCGTACCAGCGTAACACACACCACCCAAAAAATACCTGCTCTGTGGTGGTCCTGTGGGGGTCTTGAGCATTGACAAACAGGGTTAAAGGGGGCTAACAAAGTATCAGAGAAACAGATGGACTACAGTCTGTAACTGGAGAACTACAAAGCATAAGTGGAGCTGATGAAATGGACAATGAGCGTAGAAACAAGGTGTACTTAAAGAAGTGGCCGAAAAAGATGTTCTTTCTAAATGTCTGGATAACAAAGTCTTTGAAATCTAAACATAGTCATTAAGAGTCAGTTGTTGTAAAATGGGGCAGTGGAGAAAAATTTACTTTACAGTGGTGATGATAGGAACCAGGGGTTATTCAAGATCCCAAACAACCAGTGAATCTACTTGTGGTAAAATAGTAATAAACCTGAAAAATGAAGTTTCTAGGTGAGTGTTTAGCCCTACAGCACCCTGCATGCAAGATTTTTAACAATCACCGATGTGCCCCTTTAAGATTGTAAAGTTAGAGATGATACTGACAATATTTATGAAAGCTTCCATTCCAAAATGCAGTAATAGGTTTTGAAAGGAATAACAGCTGACATATAATTCCCTGTCAAAACGGGGATCTTTCTGGCCAAAGTGCTGCAGAGATGGGCATTTACGCTCATGTAACACTCTGAATTCGCTTCATGAAGGCCTTGCTAATTAGCTGATGAGCTGAATCTGTGTGCTCTAATAAAAAGGTATTGATCATAATATAGTTTTGGTATTTTTTGTTTCTTCCCCCAACATAGTATATCAGGAAAAAATAGTGTTTTAGAACTAAGCCCTTCATATGTGACTAATTAGAAATTCCTGTCTAACCTTAAGTTGCCCATATTATGGAAAATCACAATTTTCTCAATTTGCGAACTTCTAAAGTGTTTGAAAAATAGTTTCAAAACACTTTCTTAGTCCACGCAATCCAAATCCACCTGTTTATAATTCACTCTTTTTCTGATGTCACTAAAAACTAAAACATTTACAAATATCTTCCTATTCAGCCTAAAGCGGTTAAGCCCCACCGATTCACACTGGAGTCAGAAGGAGTGTTTCAGAGCAGACTGTTTTAAGATTGATGCGCAGTGCAGGTCTGCGAATCAGAACAGAGCTCATTTACATATATATTAGTCTTAATATTAAAGGCACGCTATCAAAAACAGTATGTTTAAAGCTAAAGGAATGAGGAGAGATTGGTAGGTTCTATTGGTAAATAGAACCACACAAATGGTGTAAGTGGACCTCAAAGAAAAACAAAATACAAGAAATTGTAGGATATGGGCCCTTTAACCCCACCGTTAATGTCAGTGATGTAAAAGGAATGAATTTGCTTTGTCAGTTTTGACAATGAAACACACACCTTATTTAAAAAAAATACAATGTTAGGACTATTTGTTGATATTGTAGGCCAGCCCTGTTTTTCTCTGGTTTTCCTACAAAGTCAGGACACTTTTGGCCTTGAAAGTGGAAATGCTCGCACACTGTGCTTAAGAAAAAGAGTGCAAACAGCGGACAGTAGGAGCAATAGACCAAACGATTGATGAGTGAGGGAGAACAATGCTTATTTAGAGAGAGAAGAAGAGGACGAGGACTGGACTTGCTGAGAAGGAAAGAGTGTGATGATAATGAAAAAGTAATCAGGCAGGGAGGAAAGAAACATCCAGACAGACACCCAGAGAGAGGATCTGCTTCTGTCCTAACAGACTAGTGGCTGCTTAGCCACTGCTCCCTCCCTCCCTCTCTCTCTCTCTCTCTCTCTCTGTCCCTGTAGTGAGGCCTCTGGAGACAGGCTTATCTCCCAGCTCCAGCCTGGGCCCACAGCGCTCTGGACCACAGTGCTCAATATGGGCCTCTGCCCTGCTCCACACACATGTGCTCAGCCTGAGCCTCCGCTCATCTGCTTTCAAACTCATTTAGACCCGCAGATTTAGAGCAGCGCAACAAGAAACATTTCTGTTCTGCTTTGTCTCTCGTTAAGCCAGCGTGGGAAAAACCAAAGTGACTGCACTCTAAAACTGATGTCTTAATTAATAACACTTTTTAAAAAGAACTTATGTACAACAGTTTTCGTGTACTTTATGTACGTCCCAGAGGTCCACTTATCACATCTGTTTGGGTTTATGCACCAACAACATACCAGAAATTGAGTTTTGAGTAACATTTTTTCCACCGCTCTTCATCCCGTTGACTTGACCAGGCTGTTTTTGTCACTGTGCCTTTAAGACTGGTTTGAAAATGGTCTCTGTTCCGATTGGCTGTCCTTAGCTGAAACACTCCTTATAGCTTCAGCATGAATGGGCGGGGCTGGGCTGTTGGATGGATGTTGATTGAATGAATATCTGTTATTGTTATTGTTATAATTATTGATCCTTTTGTTTTAAACGTGCTTGCTCACTTCATGCGATAGTATGTATAGTGAGTTTTCTGGTTTACTCAGAAAAAACTCTTGAAGGTGGGAGGAGCTTTTGAAAAAGTACAATTGCATTGAGATTTTTGGTGTTGGGCTAATTTTGCCATGTTAATGTTATTGTTACCAAGCCAACCATCTTATAGCAGTCATATAACCTTAGTCAGATTTTTTTTAGCTAGTTAAGTTCCACTGAACAGTGGAAAGCATGTATTATTCAAATGACAGAGATGGAAAGAAAACTAGCTGAAAGCTAAAGCTAAAGCAAAAGGTAGCTACAAGGCTAGATACCTAACCTCAGTATTCTCTGAAAAGCAGAACTTGTCTCTGCATCCATTTTGTGCTAAATACACATAGAATGAATGTTTTTTTGACAATTTTATTCAATAACTTAGGTAAGAGTTGCACTAACACTAGCTTGGTTGTATTTATTAGCCTATAGACCATAGCTAAGCTAGGCTAGCAGTCGGGATTGGTGAACACCACAGAGGTTTCTAATAGTGTATCATGTATTTGCATAATTCATGCTGGGTATTGTAGTAAGGGAACACTGACGTACAAAAAAAACAAAAACAAATAAAGTCATGAATTCTGTCCAGTTGATAAGGCTGAGGGTTGCAGTGCTGTGGTACACAATGCAGTGTTAAATAAGATTATAACACATATAAGTGCATTAAAAGTGGCACAATTTGTGTTGACCTTCACTGGACATGCATCTGTTGTGAGAGTGTTATATGCCTCAGTGTGGGACTACATTCAGTCATCACTGCATTCCTCATGTTTTACCAGTGCATACTTTGTTGTCTCCCTCAAAAACATTTAAGACTTTATACCACATTTTCACTTAGCAACAGTTTTATGTAAAGCAGCATCTGTGCACCCTGCATGCGTTTTAATAGGATAATGTATTCCCTTGTTGTTTGTTTTGTTGATCTTCTGCTGTGCATTAAGTTCACTTTTTACAGGCGGCTACAAAGCTTTTGAAAGTATAGCTGCAGTTCTGAGATGGCCATTGTCATCTGCGAAAGTGTGTTTATTTTTGTAGTCACACGTTATAGCTGAATTATGGATCTGCCTCCCACACTCCTTCTGGAGAGGCCTTCGCAGCCAGCTGCCTCCTGCCTGCCTTCATACGTCTTACATATACTGGAGATTTTAAGTTAAAAACAGGTAGATGTGGAGATAAATGGTACACTAGATGACACTGAGAGCTGAGGTGGCAGAAGCCTAATCTTATAAACAACTTGAAATAAATGAAATAACAAACAACTGCTGGAATGGCTCTGTAAAAGTAGAAAATGTATTTAAAGAGATTTTTTAAATGAAAAGCTAATATGTATTGTGTAAAGAAAAAAAAATAAAAAACAGTAGATATAAATTAAAAAGAATAAATAAAAAAAATAATAAAATAAAAAACATCAGCTCCTCAGTCCGTACAGTCCATATATGGAAACTAAGCTGCAAAAGCATTCCATGTTGAATGAATAGTTTCTGTGATGTCACAAAAACCCACCGATTCACACCGAAGCTATAAGGAGTGTTTCACCCTGACTAAGGCTCAAGTTCCATTTCTTCTTTGTACCCCTACCCCTTGTTTTTGAGTGTCACCCTAACTGAGTTACAAGGAGCAGTGTTTGAAAGCTTGCCCTACGAAATGGGACAATCCTCAAAAAAAAAAAAATAAAAATAACGGCATATTCGTCAACAGCTTCTCGCGCTGCTCTGTAGGCAATCCTGCCAGTCTTCAATGATAGCAGAGAAGGATAAAGTTAAGCTCCTCACTGCCGGGCTTTAGTTACATTTAAGGCATCGTATGCTTTCAAAGAGGGGCTATAAGATAATTATGTATTATTGCCCACCGCTAATTCTTTGGTGGTACACCAGCTTCTTCTTCAAACTTTCCCATTCCAGCTTAAATGGTGCAGCAGTTACATTCTGGCGCTTCAGGTATCAGAACTGCCGGACTATTTAAGGAGGAATGGAAAAGTTAGCTAGCTAGCTACCAAGATATTAGCATGCTATTTTTGATTTTTTATGCTTGTTATGAAGAAATACGACTGTAATACACTGAAAAGACATTAAACTGAGACAATACAACGGTTATCGTAACTTTTAATGGACAAAATACCTACATTTGTGGGGTGTTTTTGTCGCTCGCGCAGCCAGCTCATTGCCCGTTTTTTCTTTTTTTCCCATAACACTCTGTCTGGAGTGTCTCTGGAAAACCTGGGGCCATGGAGCCCTAACACTTCGCCCTGACCCTCTATCTCAAAAAAAATGGAACACCTTAAGCCTAGACGTGGACGCACAAAACAGAGGGGTAAGGGGTAAGTGGTAGGAGCAAAGGGTGAAATGGGATTGGGCCAAAGTGTTTCAATCAGACTGTTGGATTCGACCTGATCTTTAGCTCATGGACTAAAAAAATACATTGGCATTGAGTTAAATAGCATGTAAATCCATATGAATACCACATTAGGCAAAATCAAAGAAAGCAGAAAGGAAACTATGTGGACACAGCCAAGGCCTCCATTTCAGTACTTAACATGCCTTCACCAACCCTTCCTCATCACTTGGAAGTAGAGCGATATGGGAAAAAATAATAGATTGCGATAGTTAAAAATACGAGATATATATCACAATATTTCGGCACACAGACATAATGCACTGGTAGCATCACATTTAAAAACTGCCATCAGAAATAATCAACATCACGATTACTATTTAACATTTCACTGTTCTGCACTAAGTCTATTTAAATATGACTAAATTTGCTCTCTTTATAATGGAACAGACAGTTGGTCAGTGTTCTTTAATTACTGATGATATCCATAATACCACAATAACAAAAATGATCACAAAAGTCATCAATAGAACAATAAAATATTGCTTTATACTCATACTTAATATAAATATTGTATATAATACATACAAATGGCCAAAAGTATGTGGACACACCTCCTCATTATTGAGTTTGGTGTTTTAGCCACACTCACTGCCAACAGGTTTTTGAAATCAAGCGCATAGCCATGTAATCTCCATAGACACTTCATACCGAACAGCTTAATGTCTTTAAATATGCCGCTGTCATCATATAATGCAAACTTTTCCCCGAGTCAGTCCATGAAATTTGTGATAGATCTGCCTTGCTCAACTGTCAATGCTATTTTTGTGCAATGGAAATGTCTCAGAGCAAGAATAGCTTGGGCATGATGCAGTTAACCACACAAACCCACAGAGCAGGACTGCTGTGTAGCAAATAAAAATGGCCTATTCTATGTTGCGTCACTCACTGCACAGTTTCAAACGGCTTCTGGAAGCGATATCAGCACAAGAAAATTTTTATGAGCTTCATTAAACGTGTTCCAAGGCCAAGCGATTGTACACAAGCCTAAGATTGCTATGTACAATGCTCAGCGTTAGTTGGAGTGGTATAAATCACACCACGAATGGACTCTGGAACAGCGGAAATGTTTTCTCTGGACTGTTGAGTCACGCTTCCCTATCTGGCAGTCTGATGGACAAATCTGGCCTTGGTCGAGACCAGGAGCACACTGCCTACTGGAATGCATAGTGCCAACAGTAAAGTTTGGAGGAGGAGGGATAATGGTCCCCTTAGTTCCAAAGTAGGGTAATGTTAATGGCACAGCATAAGAAGACATTTTAGACAATTATATGCTGCTTCCCACAGTTTGTGGAAAGCCCTAGCAGACACCTTTATCCAGAGCGACTTACCAAGGTGCTTTGTAAATCACCTGTTCCAGTATGACTGTAAGCAGGCACTATAAAGACACAGTTTGATGTGTTTGGAGACACAGAGCGCTGACCACAACCCCACTGAACCCCTTTGGGATTAATTGGAATGTAGATTGCAATCCAGGCCTGAATGAGCACAAATCCCCCCTAAAATGCTCATGCCTATGGTTATGTCCAACAAGTTCAAACAGGTGTGATGATCAGGTGTCCATATACTTTTGGCCAGATAGTGTATGTTTCTCAGATGGCCACTTGCAACATTTCAACTGAGCAAGGAACAGATTTTTCAGTCTAAATGCACTTGTCCTCTCATGGGCTAGCCTAGTGAGCTAATTGGCTAGCTCACCGAAATGAGGCATGCAGACCGTTTTTGGATGCGTTTGATGGTAATGTGCTTTATGAATAACTGCTAACTAGTGAACTAGCACAGTAATTCTTAAAGGAGAGAAAGAAAGTTTTACAGTGCAAAGCAAAAAGCAAAGCACTCAAAGCGCAAGTAAGAGTACGAACAAATGCAAATCCTTCAGAATATGTTCCCTCTCAAAAAGTTCTGTCATTAAAGAGAAATTCTAATGATTTAAAAAAGAAATACAAGCTATTCCATTCGGTGCGATTAATCTGGCAAAGAAGCTTTTATTGGAGACCATTGTTCCTTTAAGTCACCTTGCATGTAGCCATTGTCTGCCCATTCTTTATTTTTAGATTTCCTTGCGATGACCAAGTCTGCAGCTTTATTAACCTGAGGTTTCTGTCTTACTGACACGACAGCAACGTTAGTTTAGATGTTGAGTCTCACTGAACTGGAGCTTTGGGTGTTTAGCTTCATGTTTAGAAAGAAAGCCAGAGTGATGATTAGAGTTAGAAGTACAATCACAGCATTTCAGCTTTAGCTTATCTCATGTTTATGCTCTTCTTTGAGTTTTCTCTGTGTTTTTCATCGGTTTCCTCTACACATACATCTGCTTAGGGGTGGTATAAATATGTACTAACTACCAAGCAACCTGGTTTGATTAAGTAATGTGTAAAACTGAATTGACATGGACAATTACAGCATTTAGCAGACACTCTTATCCAAAACGACTTGCAAAAAGTGCTTTGTCTATCTAGAGAAAGTATCTTTGCCAGTTACAAATAGAGAGAAAGCCAGTCCTGGGGCGTGGGCTGGAGGTTAGGGAACCAGCCCTGTGACCGGAAGGTCGCTAGTTCGATCCGCTTGGCTGACAGTCCATGACTGAAGCGCCCTTGGGCAAGGCACCTAACCCCCAATTGCTTCCTAGGCGCCGTGGATAGGGCTGCCCACTGCTTCGGGCAAGTGTGTGTGTTCACTAGTGTGTGTGTTCACTAGTGTGCATGCATGTGGGTGTTTCACTGCATGGATGGGTTAAATGCGGAGGTCTAAAGTGTTTCTAAATAAAATAAATAAAGAAACTAAAGTCCTGAGCTCAGATACTGGTAGAAACAAAAGTCCATGTTGATACCCAGAGTTAAACACAGCGCCATACAGTACAGTTCAATAAGTGCAGTACAATACGTTACAGTGAATACTTGACTCATTTAGTAAACATTAGTAAGCATTACCACCAGTCTACTTACATACAGCTGGGGCAAGTTATTTACAGCTGTGTGAGCTGGGGCAAGTTGTTTACAGCTGTGTGAGCTGGGGCAAGTTCTCACAACTGTAAACAGTTCTGACTCTAAGTTTTCGTAGAGTTTTGCATTTTACATCAAACCACCCTGAACAACTCTGTTTACCTCAAAAAATGTAGATCTGCTGAAATTTAGAAGAGTCTTCTTTAACTGAATTCCCTTTTAACTGGGTCAGAATTGAAGATGTTCAAACACGCCTGCTTCCCCAGACTGAAGTCCAAACGGTAAAACAATTACGGCACCCAGCTCAAGTTGAAAGGACACGGCAAGGTGCGCCCGCTCCTGCTAAAGATGTTTGCGTAGGGACTTTTAGTGAGCGTGCCGAAGTCTACACAGAAACTGTGAAGGGGAGGGGTGGCGTGGGGGGTTGTAGTAGTGGTGGTGGTGGTGGTGGTTGTGAACGTTTCCATGGCAACAGGCTTCCCGCGAAAAGGTCAACGTTGAAGGCAGACAGGGAAAGGCACAAGAGGATTATTGGGGATTTAGTGCAGAGTAAAATCATTTCTATTCTCTTTTTATGTATTTCTGTCCTATCTGAATGATGATAAAAAAGAGAGAAACACTGGATATGAATCGCGCAATTACGCCGCTCCAAAAAAAAGAAAAAAAGAAGAAAAAAAAAAAAAAAACGACTAGTTCTTCCTTTTTTATTATTATTATTTCTCCGGCTGCTTTGAAGTGGAATTGAAAAGAGAAGAGTGGTGGACGGCTCTTTGTGTGCAGTGCTGATACGCACTCGTCTGCCCCCTCAATCACTCTCTCTCTCTCTCTCTCTCTCTCTCACTTTAATTAAGTCAGCCTCACTGGCATGGCTGCCAAAGATAATTGGAGAGGGTTTTGGATGCCATTTACTCGAAATGTCGCCTGTTTCTTTTTTTTTTTCTCTTTCTTAAAAAAAAGCTCATCTCTCCTCCGTTGCATTTTCTCCTTTTCTCCATGTCTCCCTCCTCATTTAGTGGAGAGGGATTAACCTGAAGTTTATGCTGTTCAGGTGTGCTCCATGCTCATCACAGGAGTGCACGTAGACCGACACTCAGACAGTGAAGTTTATTAGTCATGTCATCGCTCGCAGCTGCCTTTCCCAACTTTTTCCCAGCTTCTGGGTTTCATTTTCATGGGCCGAGCGCCTTTTCTGTTGCATGAGTGTTTAGGCTGATTTATGCTTCTGTGAAGCTGCATGTAGCAGGTCTGCATCCAGATGAATGGAAGGGGTTCATGGATAGCCCACAAGAGTAGCTCGCAAAGGCTGCAGCACTCATACCTTTAAAACCTCAACTCTGTGTCATGCCGATCTCCAGGGCTGTAGCAAGAAAAGGCTGATTGGCTGCCTGTTACCGTTGGGGTTGGGAGACCCAAACAAGGTTAGATCCCAACCAGAATCAGCAGGAAATTAGCAGGAGTTGTTGAATTGGCTGGCAGAAGAGGTGCAGCCTTACAAACATGGATACAAACCTCTGTTCCAAAGAAGTTGGAGACAGTATGGGTTGAAAACAAAATGTAACATCTACTAGACCTGTATTATATAGAACACAACAACAACAACAACAACAAAAAACGCAATTATTCGTAACACTTTTTTTGATAGTCCACTTTAGATACTTTGTAGATACTTCATTTACTTTTAAGTTACATTCAACTAAGTATCTACTGAATTTACCATATTTGTCTTTAACTCTAAACCTGGCTCTAATCCTAACCCCAACCTTAACCTCAACCCAACCCTCACCCTGGTATCAGCCCTCACCCTGGTCCAGATCTGAACTCTAACCCCACAACTGTTTTGAATCAACAGAGTTTCAACAGATTAGTTGTTAACAATTTGGACATCTGTAGAGAATCCGTAGGGGACTATAGTGGAATATGCAAATAAAACGAGACCCAATATTTTTGTGTGTTTTCCTAATGGACATATTATTATCGTTGTTTTATAATATGCTAATTCCAAATTTGATGCCTACAACATGTTCTAAAAAAAGGTAGCGCAGAAGCCACTGTGCTCTTCTTTTGCATGACCTTTCCTTTTAACAACATTTAATAATAGTTTGCTGACCAGATGATCCAGCTTTGAAAGCCTTTTTTTGCCATTCTCACATTACACAAGTCTTCAGCTGCACAACTTTACTGGATCTTGGTGCCTTCACAAGTTATCCATGCCATGGGGACTACTACATCCCCATATCGTGACAGACCCTGGCTTTTGAACTTTATGCTGGTAACATTCTGGACGGTCCTTTTCCTCTTTTGCCTGGAGAGCACAACTGTATATTTTTCCCTTAAACAATCTGAAAAGTTAACCTGTCAGACCAAAATACACAATTCCACCATGAATCATCATTACAGAAGAGCTCTAAGCCCAGAGGAGTAACTTTCATTTGTGGATGCAGTGATGAACAGTGTTAATAGACAAATGTTTGTTAAAGTATTCACGAGTCTATCCTGTGATGTCTGTCACCATAGACTGCCAGTCGTTAATGTAGAGCCTTCTGAGGACTCGAAGGGCCCAGGCATTCAGTTGTGTTTTGGGTCTTGTCCCTTGAGCACAGGGATTTCTCCAGGTTCCCTCAGTCCTTTGATGATATTATGCACAATGAAAGTGAAACACCTAAAAACCTGGCAAGCGCTCAGTGAGGAATTTGGTTTGGATTATTGACTGATGCATTTCCTAGCAAAGTAGTGAGCCTCAACCCATGCTTGCTCAAGCCCATTCGTTTATGTTCCATTTATACCCCAGCATTACTCTATCACCTGTTTAATGTTTCCACCGCGTTTCCAGTCTTTAATTGTCGCTGTCCAAATGTTTTCGGAACACGTTGCTTCAATTCCAGAATACGTGGAGATTTGTAAATCAATAAAGTTGATGAGGTAAAACATTTGCTGAGTCATTCTATAGAAACGTAAATTTATGTGTCCCTAGCGTTTACAGATATATTACATTTGAAAAAACATGTTAGGGTTACAATTTATTTGTATTTGAAAATAAAAGTTATTTTAACAATTACACTTTCTTGAGCTGTCAGTTTAGTAATGCTGGTTTTTAAATCAATTATATAGAATTCCAAGCACCACAGAAGTGGTGCGTGCTGTATTTTTAGGTTAAAAAAACAAAAACAAAGGTGTTTTCTGCAATTTCAACTGCAATAATCTATACATGACTACGAAAAAAATGTGATTTAAATGACATAAAGGAAACAAATAAATAATGTAAAATATATAATGAAAGTTGTGGTCCCAAGGAGTCGTGTCACTGGTGTTACCGTGTAACAAAAAATCCCCTATTTTGAAATAAAAGTCACACTGATGACATCACTTGACTTCCTTTTATCTGTTATCTGGGAATCTGTGAAAAAAAGCACAGTCCACTGTGTCTTTCAGCTAACAGACATTTTGCCATTTAGCCCGTGATTTCATATTTCATTTTAGCTGAAGTCACTGGCCTGACCTACTTTATTCTTAGGTAGTTGTGAAAAAACAGAAATAGAATTAAATGACATATTTTAGTGGATATTCCATGACTGACAAGGTGTGGTTTGATGTTCTGTAGCGGCTATTTTGTGAAATGCATTTTTCATTTAAAAACATCTCTGGTGTTACCTTTTTTATGTGTAACACCAATGACGATCAGTAACACCAGTGACTCCTATGGATAGAAATAAAAAGCGGACATTTCTGCAGAATGACCCGGATATCGTTTTACTGGTTTTGTTAAAATCAGTACTTTCTGTTTTTATCTACATTTCACATACTGTCCCAGCTGTGCAACCGACTTCATTTCAAATACTCAAAAAAAGTGGGACAAGTATTCATTTTAAAAAGAAATATCAACATTTATGAATTTCATCTTTGTTTTCTGGACATTCTGGTTTGGATGCTGCCTCCTAGTGCATGTGTTTATGTTACTTTCAGGTATGTTGACAGGCACCTATATGAATTACGGCACACAATGCGGGCCTGTGTTCACAGATACACTGACACAGCAGTATACTTTGGCCTTTATGGGATGAGTGGTGCTCTGGTTCCTGTGATATATATTTCAAAATGAAAGCTAGATGGCTGAGCGCTGTCTGGGCACAAATTGGTCAGCAGTGCCCAGTTTGGCTGTGAAGTATTATGTGAGTGCGATGCAAGCTGTGGTGAGTTGTATGGTGCTGTTTTATTCCTGCGTAACTGCCTGATTGCCATGGATACCAGAAAACCTCAGGGAAAGCAAAAGTAACAAATTGCTTTGTTGCTCTGATGCTCTAGTGTTCAAAATTTGGATAAAACTTAGTAAGAACAGATTTGGTAAGGCGTTCTCTCATGTCTATTATCTTAAGACCTCTTTTTAATAGTGAAATGTTTTTTGAGTCAGCGTATTTTCTGTTGTTTTCTTGATACGGGAAACGTGTCGAAATTATTGTTCATGGTAATTGATGATAAAATACTGAGACAGCGTGTAGAGATTAGGTTTCAGACCTAGTCTCTTGGAGTATTCCATCAAATAGAAACTATTTTCCACTTCCAGATGATCGGCTAAGATGTGCTTGCTCCGTCAGTTTAACGTTGGAACAAAAACACATTGCTAACAAACACTGGAAGTCAATAGTCACCCAAATCTTTTCAGTGAACACATCCCTAAAACTTCTTTACCTCATGCAGGTATCTCTACCTCACATCCAGGTCTTCGGTAAGGTGGCACGGACTTGATTATGTTGGTTTGTAGTGCACAATAAGACTTACTATGAGTTATAAAAGTGAGCTAAACTTCACCGTGTTGGGCAGCTGTTGTAGAACAAGCCATTGTGCTGAATTCTGGCTCATCTTCTTCTTCACACACATGCAGGCATCACACAGGCCTAAGGATGCTGGATTATGTTCGCATGTTCTCTTTTTAAACAAGAATTTTCTGTTAAAAAAATTCAAGATTAACAGTAATTTATAAAAAGAAGCAACAGAAATCACACATATCATCTGTAGCGTCCGTGTGACTGTGTGATGTGTTGTGAAATAACAGGCGGTCAAACTTCGGCTCAACACACCTATTGTCTAAAGTTGCCGGCACCACAAAATGTTTGAATGGACCAATAGAAGAACCACTTTTGGTCTCCAAAAGAACCATTTGTGTACATGAGATATGCAAGTGTGAAGAACATTTTAAGGATTTAAAGTATGTTCACATAATGTAAAATTTCTTTACCGGTTTAACTGTTCTTCCCAGAATCTTTACATTACGAGGAGATTCTTTAAACTTTAAAAAGTCTCATTTACATAAATGATTCACTTAAGAACCGTCCGTTGAAAGGATCTTTATGGAGAAATGGTTCTTCTATGGCATCATGCAAAGACCCTTTTGGCACCTTTAGCTGTAAAAGTATGGATGTGGTTTGAGTGGGTTGAGAGAAGTTTTAGGTATTTATGGAAAATATTTGAACATTTGGGTGACTATTGATTTGTAGTGTTTGTTATCAATCTTAGTCTCATAGCCTAAACTGTGCTAAACTGCTAGAAGTGCTAAACTGAAGAAGCAACATTTGGACACCAACCTTGTCTTGGCTGATCATCTACATCTGGGGTAAAAGGGAAACTGGGTAGATTAGATTCTTTGCCTTTAGAGAAGAAAGGCCATAAGTGTATTATGAGGTTGATCTCTGAAAATGTTCATGTATGTTGCAACAAAAATCAGAAGACCAAAACCTTCTCTATTAAGTCCATAAAGCTTCAGATATGTTTGTTATATCGTGCACATTCCTATGAATTTGCCGACGTAAGAGTGCAGTGAAATAGTACTATGCTCTTTTCATTGTATTTTACAGTTACTGTATTCTTTACAGTGACAGCAGCAGTTTTATAACCCTGGTATGTGTGTGAGTGTGTGTATGTTAAGGTCTGAGAGATAGCATGTGTATAGAAATAGTAGTAGTGTGTGTGTTTTAGCCTCGTGGTGTGTGTGGGGACTGCTGTGGGAGTTAGCGAATGAGGCCTCCTATCAATCACACCAAGTTGCTGAAAGTTAGTGTGTGCAGCCAGGCCACCCAGCCAGCCTGCTCCAGCAGGGGGATCTGATATCCCCCCGGCCCTAATGGGCTCCAGATGGTCCAAGCAGAGCTCTGTGCCGGGCAAACCTTTCTACATCCACCGGGGGGATTACTTACTGTTTCAACTGTCTTCAACTCTGTATGTTTTACATTGGAGTCATTACTGTATTTTAGTGTATTGGTGGTAATGGTGTGTGTTTGAGGTTCATCATCAGGTGTGTAATAAGAGAAACACACACACACACACACACATATGTTTTGCCTTCTTATATATTTATATATATATATATATATATATATATATATATATATATATATATATATATATATATATATATATATATATATATTTATTTATTCTTACATAAGTATTACAATTAGAATAAAAATAACATTAGTAACATTTACATTAGTAACTGATTAATACGCAGGCTATTTTAGTGCTTGATAAATGGTAAAAAAATCATTTTTTGGAATGTAAAAAGGGGCCACTGTTTTTTTTTTTTTTGTCAAAGTTCAGTCTTAGAAATTGGTTGCATGTCCTGCATTTTGCCATTCAAGTATTCCCGAACTTAGATGCATCGCGGTGCGGAATGTGATTGATTCCGAATTGATTCACAAATGTCAAAAAACGATTTTCTAAAGTTTAATTGATAACTTAATGTTGACGGAACACAAAAGTCCTTTAAAAAAAAATCACACCACCTTGAGAGCCACAACATTTAATGTCCAGTATGTCTCAGTATGTGCTGATGTCCTAGTATAGGTTAAAAAAATGAACAAAGACACAGACTCACTTTGCTCTGCTTTAAGGTTTAGCTCAGCAAAAAGCCACTTTCCTCCCATCTATGGCAAATTTTCTTCAGCAGTAGAACAACAGAACAGAAAATGTGTCTCAACATTCATTGGAGCTGAAGTTGAGGCTGAAGTCGCTTAGCATTCACCAGCTTCTTGTTCTAATTTCCCCATTCCACCTTAAACGGTGCTTGAGGCACCAGGATGCAGAAAATTAGAAAGAGAAGTTGACTGTTTTGATTGTTTTGCTGCATTTCGTGGCAACACTGCTGTTTATTTGTGGTACCACCATCTCACCTCTGGTGCCATTTCTGGTACCACCTCACACATGCGCAGATTGAGAAATCTGAAAGAAATCAGAGTAAGAGCACATACACTGAGAAATCTGATTATTGAGCTAAATCTGATTATCCACTTCTCTTTATAAGATTTCTTTATCGGTTTTCCACAACCCCAATTCCAATGAAGTTGGGACGTTGTGTAAAACAATAAAAACAGAATACGATGATTCGCAAATCCTTTTCAACCTATATTCAGTTGAATACGCTACAAAGACAAGATATTTAATGTTCAAACGGATAAACTTTATTGTTTTTTGCAAATATTGACTCATTTTGAATTTGATGCCTGCAACATGTTCCAAAGAAGTTGGGACAGAGGCAACAAAAGACTGGGAAAGTTGAAGAATGCTCAAAAAACTCCTGTTTGGAACATTCCACAGGTGAACATTACGTCATTGTAAACAAGTGAGTGTCATGATTGGGTATAAAGGGAGCATCCCTGAAAGGCTCAGTTATTCACAAGCAAGATTCACCACTTTGTGAACAACTGCGCGAGCAAATAGTCCAACAGTTTAAGAACAATGTTTCTCAACATGCAATTGCAAGGAATTTAGGGATTTCATCATCTACAGTCCATAACATCATCAAAAGATTCAGAGAATCTGGAGAAATCTCTGCAAGTAAGCAGCAAGGCAGAAAACCAACATTGAATGCCCGTGACCTTCGATCCCTCAGGCGGCACTGCATTAAAAACCCACATCATTCTGTAACGGATATTCCCACATGGGCTCAGGAACACTTCAGAAAACCACTGTCAGTGAACACAGTTCGTCGCTCCATCTACAAGTGCAAGTTAAAACTCTGCCATGCAAAGCGAAAGCCAGATATCAACACCACCCAGAAACACCGCCGGCTTCTCTGGGCCGAGCTCATCTGAGATGGACTGACGCAAAGTGGAAAAGTGTCCTGTGGTCTGACGAGTCCACATTTCATATTGTTTTTGGAAATCATGGACATCGTATCCTCCAGGCCAAAGAGGAAAAGGACTGTCTGGATTGTTATCAGCACAAAGTTCAAAAGCCAGCATCTCTGATGGTGTGGGGGTGTGTTAGTGCCCATGGCAGGGGTAACTTGCACATCTGTGAAGGCACCATTAATGCTGAAAGGTACATACAGGTTTTGGAGCAACATCTGCTGCCATCCAAGCAGCCTCTTTTTCAGGGATGTCCTGCTTATTTCAGCAAGACGATGCCAAGCCACATTCTGCACGTGTTACAACAGCGTGGCTTCGTAGTAAAAGAGTGTGGCTACTAGACTGGCCTGCCTGCGGTCCAGACCGGTCTCCCATTGAAAATGTGTGGCGCATTATGAAGCACAAAATACGACAACAGACTGTTGAGCAACTGAAGTTGTACATCAAGCAAGAATGGGAAAGTGGTAAACACAGTGGTAAACATGCCCCTGTCCCAACTTCTTTGGAATGTGTTACAGGCATCAAATTCAAAATGAGTGAATATTTGCGAAAATATTTTAATTAAGAAAAACAAAATAAAAACCTGATTTGTTTGATGTGAGTGCAACTTATGAAATATGACAGCAAGATATGGTACAATTATGTTCCTTACTAACGACACATAAGACAAGCCCTTGAGGCGACCACAATGCAAAAATATTTCACATCGCAAGGTCATCAAGAAAGTATATTTTAATGCCTGTTTAATTGTGATTCCCCTGACTGCAGTGCTGCTGTGGGTTCAACAGATTATGCAGGCTTCAGAAGAGAAAGCTCAGATTTTCAGAGTGTCAGATAGCACGCTTGCCTTATATTGCAATTTATGTAAGCCTTTAGGTGGAGAAATACCTTCCTTTTTAGTAAAATAAATATAAAAAAGGGGCTATAATGATGAAATTGGACTGGAGGTTATTTAAAGCATTATAGATACATGGAGGAATGTGTGTTTTTCGGCTCAGGTCCACATGGAAGCTCTCTGGGTAATATTAGATGTGAGCGAGGCAGCCGGCCAGCCGCGGTTGTTGATGCACCTGCAGGTTAGAAAGTTGGCACAGAGCCAGTGATGGACAGAGGGGCTTTCCATTCAAAACAGGCTTGCCAGTTCTCAGACTATATTCTCTCTCTCTCTCTCTCTCTCTCTCTCTCTCTCTCTCTCTCTCTCTCTCTCTCTCTCTCCTCTCTTTCTATACCTCTCTCTCCGTTCTCAGAGTCTGTCTCTCTCCTTTTTCTCATCTTGCTCTTGCTTTTTCTTCTCTCTACCACTCATTCTTCTCTCCCTCTCTATTTTTCTCTCCCTCATCTTTATTCTTCATAATCACTTTCTCTTTTTACTCTCCTCTTTTTCTTCTCTTTCCATTCTCGGAGTCTTTATCCGTTTTAGTTCTCTTTACACCCCCATTATCTTCCTCTATTTCTTCTCTCTCTCTCTCTCTCTCTCTCTCTCTCTCTCTCGATTTCCTCCATTCCCCTGTCTTCTCTTTCCCCTGTGCATGCTTCCCTGTCTCCCTGTGGCATTGCAGAGGAAATTTAATATTGGATTGTTTGGAGTTTCCAAGGATTCCATTCGGTGTAGCTCCGGGCTGTGCACAAAGACAAACATCAGCTGCAGGGGCCAAGAGCAGCAAACACGGCCTCATTATCCTGCCGTGCTCATTTCGCCTCTGCGCCGTGTCTCTTTCTCTTCATTGTCTGTTCCTTTCCTCCAAGTGATCCCTTCTCCCTCAGCATCCTGCCCATGGCCAGGCGGAGTAAACCTACCCTTCCAAAAACTGGAGTTCTAGAATTTCTACACTTCCCCGCTCTGCCCTGTACATTCAGGCCTGGAGAATCTAGAGCTCTGCAGGGGTCGACTCTGAAACTTTTCGGATAGGTTATGGCGAAGGGCCTAAGAGTGTTCCTGACTTTCCATGTGTCCCCTGACCTCCCTTTGCTTCCTGCTACGGATGAACATGTGATCCATTTTTGCTGTCTGCATGTTTAAACAAATAGTGTTCAAATGTCACACAGGGAAAATATTTTCTCATGAATTACAAAAAGAAACATAGAACAGGTGCCCTCACTATATTTGTAACCAAGTAATCTGCCGTTATTTTTCAGATTAATCTGAAATCTTACATTACACATTATAAACATAAGCTCATTTATGTGATCCTGCTGGTGTGGGTTTCCTCTCTTTCAGTGAACAAAAGCGACTTGAGTGCCAATAGCTCCCCCTCAGACGGCTTTATACTGACTTTGCGGAGACCCTGTTTATTGTTCTCGTGGTGGGCTAATCACTCTAATCGTGACAGCCTCTGTGGTTCAAACCTGAGATAATGCATGATTTGTTTATTTTTCCATGTCCTACTCAAATATCTCATTAAGTAAACTGATACAAAAATGAATTTGAATATCTGTATATTCAACTCTCTATGTTCAGGTAAGGACTGGTGATATGTTGCTAATATGACGTAGAACAGAGGTTGAAGTCGATGTTTAAGGAAAGCAGTTGTGAAAAACGACGTTCTTTGATGGATTTGATTCTGGTAATGTAACACAAAGATGATTCATTCTTGTAATCTGATTGTATGACAATCACATTTTATTAATTAGTTGAGGGGTTTATATGGAGCTGTGAATGTTTTTAATCTGCTACTGCAGATCATCTGACATTTATTCCTCATGCTCACTCCCTGAAAGCTCCTATGGCCAAGTACAACACCTCCAAGCCCACAATTCCACCTCCCTCATGGCCTGTGGTCATTTAAACAGCTGTGTATTTCTCTCTCTCTCTCTCTCTCTCTCTCTCTCTCTCTCTCTCTCCATGCTTCTCCCAAAAATGTTTTCCTTCATAGCAGCTTTTGCCAGAATGTATAAACAGAATATTGTCAAAATTCCAATTTAGCCAAATAAGAAATGTTGTGATTTTTCTTTCTTTTCGTTACGCTGAAAAAATCTTGGTGTTTTCATTTATAAAAGTTAGTAACCAGGCTGCCTTAAAATTGAGTCAACGAAAATAATCAAAAGCAAAAGATAACCGTTTCTAGTTCTTGCTCTCAGAAGTTCAGTTCAGTCAAAACTTTAAGGTAGCTTACTTCTCTCAGTTAAAAGACTAAATGCATTTATTTATTTATTTATTTTACAGCGTGCATCATTTTGAGGTTCCGGTTTAAAAACATATGCCACCACGCCGGACGCTGTTGTAGTTAACTGAGACTAGACAGGCTGGAAATGGGCAAAGAATTTGCCACCGTGCAGGGGTTCCCTAGAAGTTACGCCTGGTCTATTTTAACAATGTGACTTTTATTTTCTTAGCTATTTTGGCAAATTTCTATTTAGGTCACATCGACTTTCTGCCAGTGTTCTGTAGAGTACAAAATAGAGCATGAGTGGAAGTTTTTTTCTTTACTTTGCAAAGCTGTTTTACTGTCACAATACAGTGACCAGGGTTGTGTGGCATAGCAAATGACACTCATAGCAGCCATCATGATATTTGGGACAACGGGCAACGTTGATTGTTGTATTGCTTTTGTATAACAGTTCAAGTAAAAGTTGTTCAGTCTGATGTAAGGAAGATCTTGTCAGTCTTTTTAACGAAATGGTGCATTGTAGAGAAGGTTTCTGAGGTCTTTACGCTGATGGTGATCGTCTAAGTTTTTACTGATAAAGGTAAAATATTAAAAAAAAACAAAAAAAACAACATGGTGTGTATCTGTCCACAATGACTCTAAAATAAAATAAATAAATAAAATAAGTAGGCCGAAGCCTTGTCTCCAAACTATCGTAGAGCAATGTCTCAGATGTTATTCATCACTTTCAGATGTATTCATAACTGTTTTGTGGAAAAGCTTTCTGTAAGGCCGCTTTTAGGGGCAGTAAACGCTTTAGATGTCTGGTTCCTATCACTGTGAGCAGTGCTGACTCTGTATGTTTCGAGCAATGCATTTCACATCAAGGCACTCTTAACAAATGGTGGTCAGTGGAATGATAAAGTTATGGTGAAAGGAAGGAACATGCTGTTATCAGATAGAACAAAATCCGTAGAATGCTTTTCAACCAGTCACGCTGTGTGGTCCAATGTGTTCTTGCTTGGATAGCATCCTGTTGTAAGTCTCCTTATACCTGTAAGGTATTATAAAACTCAGCTGTAAGTGAATATATATGGTCCTAACCCTTTCACCACATGTGCTCCACGGTGGTCATTTGATCTTTTCTGCTCTGGCCTCTTGGCCGGTCCATGCGCACACTCCTGCTGCGGCCTTTTCTCCGGGTGCTCTTTTGAAACTCAACCCTAAACTCTTCATTACGAGTCTGCTGACAATCAGAGCACTCAGAGGCACTGTGTGATAATCTGCCTCCTCATTAGCCCCCTATTGCTTGCTCTCTCTCTCTCTCTCTCTCTCTCTCTCTCTCTCTCTCTCACATCCACACATGCACACACACTTTTTTTCCAACGAGGGTTCGGGAATGGGAATGGGATGGAATCTTTTGCGTGTAGATCACTAATTTCCTAATCCCACTGTCGCAATCCTGCCGCACTGCCAAGGCCCTGCTCTCTTTCTCTCTTTCTCCACTTGTTTTAGTTTTCAAACCTCTGACATCTCTACGTTCTCTCCGCCGCTCTGGTGCTGTGGTTTGGCCCCCCCAGTTTTCTGAAAGCTGATTTTTTTTTCGTTGTTGCGGCCCATTTCCCAGCACTGGCACTGTATTCCATTAATGTCCAAGCAGTGGAAAATGATTGATGAGAAATTAAGTGGGAGAAAATCTGGCTGAAAAAACGTCCCTGCGTTTCCATCGGTCAGTGAGTCACTAAGCAAAAGCCCATCTTTAACCCTTAGACATCTAGAGGTATTGCTTTCGTTTTGCAGCGCTATTAATGTGTAATTGTGTAATTATGTAATTAGTTGAATGCAAAGTTTTTATATGATGGATGAGTGTGTGTGTGTGCGTGTGTGTGTGTGTGTGTGTGTGTGTATATATATATATATATATACACCTCATATCTCCAAAATGAAAACTTTACAGAAGAAGCAAAAAACATACTTTACTTTTAATTCAATGTTAATGAAACCAGACTTTTCAAGTCAATGGAACCAGACTTTTTTAATAGGTACTGTAATTTTGGGTTGTGTCTGTTAGCCTTTCATCTTGAAATTTACAGATAATATAAAGGACAACAGGCACTGTCAAAAACTGAGAAATGACAGAAATGGAGATACGAGGTTTGGTTCCGACAACAGGGATATCCACATGTTCAGTTTACATCGTATCAGTGAGTTTGAGGCTGCTGTTCTGACTTTTTAACCTTTGTTTTGAAGTCAGAGAATGAGCAACTTGCAATAGACATGTTAAAGATGGTTTTGTTTTCCTGTGACACAAGACTGTAGTTACAAACAACAGCTTTTCATCAAACAGAAACCAGTGAAATCCCCTCTTACAAACACAAATGTGGTATTGCATGTTTAGAATCCACGGTAAACATAATTTATCCACTTCGTTCACAGAGCTAAGAGTGAGAAATAGCCATTATTAAAGCAGTAGAACGTGAGTGTAAGTGCATTATTGTGAATGACATTCATGAGAACTCACAGCCTTCAGTGCTGGGTTACTTTTATACAGCAGTTCTGACAGTAAAGAACAAAGTAAAGCACATAAGTCCTAAATGTGGTGTTAGTAGTGCTTGAATACTTTAAATTCATTAAAAATTGTGGCCTTAAGTTTAGGCTTTTGCACCTTTTTCAATATTTGCCAGATTAACCTGAATGTCCTATTGTTGGAGATTTCACAGCCCATCTTGTTTGCTGAATGGTATTCTGTGTATTTCTGGATAATTCCAGTTTGTTGGATTGTTCTCCCATCACAGCTGCTGACCGAAAAGCATGTTTAAGAGCTGAATTCATAAGAGATCTAGTCTTAATGTCATGTTCTTTTTCAGAATTGACCCAAATGAGATGCAGGTCAAATATTATCTCATAGAAGTTGTATTGTCTAAGGTAGGGGTTCCAGTACTTTTGTGGCTTGAGATCTGCTTTTTCCAGTGGACAGGTCATGATGAGAAAGAGAAAAAAAAAAGTTGGCCTCAAGCTTTTTTAAAAGCTTTGAAACTTTTAATGCATTTCATTGGTCTATACTGATATTCAGAATTACAAACAACTGAAAAATCACACTAACCTAAATTCTGATGATTTGCACTGAATGGTGTCAGGCCGGTTTGTGTAGTATGGACAACTTTTTTCCTCCCAAGTTCACTTTTAGCTAAGAATTCATTGTCATACTTTCTGTGTATAGTTTGAAAATGTGCCTAGACGTTCCTCGCTTTATTTGTACAGTTCTCGCGCTCGTCCTCTGAAAGAGTCGGTGTAGGTTACATGAGGAAAACCTCAAAAAAGCCGTCCGATACATGGAAACCTTCTAGATTGCTGTAGAGACAAACTCACAGCAGTGCTTTAGGTGGGCTGTGGCATAGCTATGGTAACAAGCAGTAAGTTCAAGAGACACTGGCCACATTTGGTGTCAGTCAATCACATTGACCTGCCGGCCATCAGAAGCAGTAAGCAATGTGAATGAGGCATGATCTACCAACGGGCACCCCTGAAAGTGGTCCCTTTCTGTTTTTGTACTTAGTAAACAGCATAAAGCAGAATCTTACTGGGCAGCTGCAGCTGGTATAGTTATTGTGCTGTTATCAGAAATAATGAAATAAGTGGAATGCTACTCAGCCAATCAGATTGCACCATTGGAACTAACTGGTGTTTAGAAAATGGCAGGATGCTTTTTTACTTGCAAAACCTGCAACAGCTTATATTGTTTTGTGGCTGTCTAATTGTGTTCTGCTCTGCCTCAGGACCTTAAACAAGTACAGTATGATGTATTCTTTACAGTTTGTATAGTTTGTTTATAGATTAAAAGTCGTTCAGTGCATATAGACACTGAAATATCTGAACCTCCTTTGTACTCCTAAACAAATTTGGTACCAACTGAAACTTTAGAATCTGCTCTTTTGACAGTGTCTATGTTAGCTTCATGTAGATACAAGCGAAAAATGATTAAACAAGCTGTAAGAAGAGGTTTTAAAGCGGATACATCATGGCAGGCATGGAAGAGTTGGACTGATGCTTTAGGGCAGGTTACATCGAGTTTATCACAGAGTTGTCCTGTTTTTTTTTTTTTTTTCTTTTGCTGGTTGTCTCGCTAAAGTGACATGGAGCTGGCAGGCTGGTGGTAAGATTAGGAGGTATCCATTTAAAAAAAAAGGCTGCAGATGGAGAGAGAGATAAACCCCCTAGTGTCCCCACGCCGTATCTCCGCTCGACATGACAGCGCTGGGAAACGATTTGACAGCAAACTCTTGAAGATTACCTACCCTCTCCGCCAGCTCTGGAGTTCCAATTTCGGCGGAATTCCAGCCTTCGATATTCCGATTTTTATCAGCTCCGAGAGGAAATGTGACCACTGCGTGTCAACCGCAGGACGTGGCGCTCTCTGGTGCACGCTAATAACATCAAGATGCCGCCACGCTCACTGCCAGCTGGGAATAAAAAAGAGGAAGAAAAATGCTGCCACTGAGACCCACACGCCAGAGGCCTAAAGCGGGGATGGACATGAAAGCTATGCGTCTGTTCGTTCCAAGGAAAAAGAGCTAATTATGGAGAATGTAATCTCCTTATATCGCCAGATTGCTGAACATTTTGAGGCGGTTGTAATTTGCTCTTCGAATGTTGAGACGAGTCAGGCAGTATCTGTCCTCTCTCCTGTGCAACCATGTGGTATCCTGAAAACGTGCTGGTGGAAATAAAAACTAGAGAGCTCAAATAAGTTTTTTTATCGATGCTGATATTGGAACCGTGAAGATCGTCTGATACCAATCCGTTATATTTCCTTTAAAAATGATTGCTCTTTAAAATGAGCTGTTTGTAATTAAAGCAAGTCCCTTGAAACTATATTATGTAAGAGTTGGGGATTTAGACAGTGTGATTGAACACAACGTGAGGAAGAGCATGTTATACTATTAGTTCACCCACCATGAGCGGATGAATCTGATGTTTGTGAATGTGCTGAAAGATGTGTGTTTTGAGGATGTATGTGAAATATCTTCCTTCTATTTATCTATTATCTAACTATTGACATCTTATCTCCATTAGTGTAGTGTTAATTCTGCATTTGAGATCTAAACATTGAGCTGGACCCTCTTTCTGGGCAGTCGTGGGCTGGAGGTTAGGGAAACAGCCCTGTGACAGGAAGGTCGCTGGTTCGATCCCTAGAGCTGACAGTACATGACTGAGGTGTCCTTGAGCAAGGCACCTAACCCCCAAACTGCTCCCTGGGAGCTGTGGATAGGGTGGCCCACAGCTCTGGGCAAGTGTGCCCCCTGGTGTGTGTGTGTTCACTAGTGTGTCTGTGGTGTTTCACTGCACGGATGGGTTAAATGCGGAGGTGAAATTCCCCCATTGTGGGACTAATAAGGGTCACTTAATCTAATCATAATCTTAATCTTTTTCACTCTGACATTAATACGTAAAGATATATGACGTGGTTCGAAAAACTCACATGAAACACAATCAACACCTCTGTTAAATTTTTATTTCAGGCTTTACTCTGTGACTTACAGGAGGCACACATAGTATATTTTAGCTTGTTTTTTCTATTGACTTTTTGGTGTGGTGGGTAGCGCTGTCGCCTCACAACGAGGAGAGCCTGGGTTCGATTCCCCGGCCGGGTGACCAGGGTCCTCTCTGTGTGGAGTTTGCATGTTCTCCCCATGTCTGCGTGGGTTTCCTCCGGGCTCTCCGGTTTCCTCCCACAGTCCAAAGACATGCAGTCAGGCCAATTGGACATGCTAAATTGCCCCTGGGTGTGAGTGACTGTCTGTGTCTGTCTGTCTGCCCTGCGATGGACTGGCGACCTGTCCAGGGTGTATCCTGCCTTCCGCCCGAAGACTGCTGGGATAGGCTTCAGCACCCCCCACGACCCTGACGGAGAAGCGGCTTAGAAAATGGATGGATGGATGAACACGATTGTATAGCAGCTTTAAAAAACCTGTCATGCTTAAACTGCTGTGAGTGTTTGCTATTTCAGGCTAGGTTTGTTACGGGATAGGGACAGTTAATTTCTTCCCTTCCAATATCCAGTTCGGCGCTTTTTATTTTTACATTTATGGCATTTGGCTGACACTCTTATCCAGAGCGACTTACGATTTGACCAATTTACACAGTAAGGTGAAGGTAGTTTTAGGAGTCTTGCCCAAGGACTCTTATTGGTATAGTTTAGGGTGCTTGCCCAAGCAGGGATTGAACCCCAGCATAGAAGGTAGAGGTGTTAACCACTACGCTACACCAACCACTGCTTTTACTAATGCCAAACCCTCTTTACTCAGAGCTCTGTATGGTATAGAAAACACTATGAGGTGTATACTGTGTACTAATTTTAAAGGGCATAATAAAAAGGGCATAATAAGAAGGCAGCTTGTTTAAATATGCTGCCAGAATAATTACACTGCTTGCATATCTCTGTTGGCAACACTGTACAATGTATTTCTTTCATGCAGGTGTTGCCAAGTTGGATGAACTTTACAGCATGCTGGGAAAAAAACTCATATGTTTGGTCAAAATACCTCAATTCAGAGTGAGTTATTAGTTTCAAATGCTGTTAGTTTTGTTTGAGTAAAAGATCACAGTGTTCGGGTAGTTTGGATGTAATCTTACAATGTTAGCATGATGGCAAATCCATCGCCGTTTCCAACCTACATTGTTTCAATTTGCAAGAATAGCATAGTTCAACTAGTGGTTTGGGAGGCCTAGCCATGCTGAGGGCTGTTGGTAGGCACCCTCCTAAGAAGGACTGTTTATGGCCGTTTATGTTGTCGCTCCTTTAGTTTAAGTTGTTGGTGGTATTTTGGGTCAGGGTGTGGGTTTAGTTAGTGTGCTTTGTGAAGGGTGTCACTGTGAGGGTGAAGCCGGTGGGTGGTGGTGATCTCCTCCGTGGGGTTGGCTGTATGTTATATGCCTTCCTCCCCGGGTGTTTAATAAAGAATCGTGGAACGTTCCGGCAGGAACCTGTGAATGAGAATAGACCTGCGAATGAGGAAGAACCCCAACAATGAGCGCAGATGGGAGCTATATGTACACTATGGCTACGTGCATACTTCTCTTTTCCTTTAGCGGGGTGCCAGGAAAGCTGTTTAAAATAAACCAGAGGATATCCTTAACGCTTTCCATCTCCTCGTCAGCAGCGTTTAAAGGGCGCGGTGTAGAGGCGGGTTCGCGGGGAGCATTGAGAGCGAGTTCTCTACTCATCCACACAATAGCCATTGTTTGTTTTGAAGTTTTTAGAGGAGAAATCCAGTTGTAAACATGCAGAGTCTTTTCACTTTCATCCCCGCCATGCTCGAGCGTTCTATTGAGAAAATCCTAATTATAATAGAAGCTTTTAGCCATGCTAATGAGGTCATTTGCATGCGATCCATCAGGCTGAGGGGAATTACGAAATTTCACCACAGACTAAGTTTTGACAACACCCGTTTCAGCGAAGACTTTAATCTAATTTTAAAAAGCAGGACACAGCGCAATCATTTCCAGATCTGCGATATCCAAACAATCATTAGCATAAACACAAAGGAAGCAGAAATTGGAGATAGATTGGAAGGATGGCGCCGTGATCGTTCCTTTGTAGGCTCTGTCGGGGTATTTCATGCTCGCACTGTAAACGCATTGAGCTTGTTTTAGCCCCTCTTGAGCTTGAGAAGATCACTGATGTCAGAAAAGGAGGAAAATGAGCTGAATTTTTATTTCGTCACTGTCATATTGAAAAGCCTCTTAACCCAATTTTTTGCAGGTATTTTTTTGTACCGTTTCAAAAACGACGGCTGTTCTACATATTGTGTAAACATTTCATATCGAACACATCAATATTTTTAACTATTTTAACTTACAGTAAAATTTCGGAACATTTTTCTTTTCATTGCAAACTTTTTCTTTCTAGTAATTAACAGCCGCAATATCTGTACAGTCCTGGGCAAAAATCAGAGGCTAACATTCGGAAATTAACAGTCCAGTCAAAAAAATCTGAAGTTCGAGTTGTTTATTTTGGGGGATTTTTCTGAGGAGAGTATAAGCTAATGTTTGTATGACCTGGTAGACCACCAAACTACCACCATCAGATAGACAGGACTTTCATCTTTGAGAGAGAGGAGAAGATTAAGCTCCACTCTTGCTTCAGATCTGGGACAATCTACAGGTGTTTCTGTCCATCCTTCCACTGTGAGAGGACGACTCAACACTATGAGTCTGAAAAGATGTGTAGTTGTCAAAAGAAAATAGACAAATAATAACAACAACAACAATAATAATAATAATAATAATAATAATAAATGCACTAGAACACTATTCAGAGACAGAGTACAGGTTTTATAGTCTGATGATTCTGCATTGGTGTTTGAGATTTACAGCCAGCTTCTAAGACTAAACCCTTTGAGATGCTTACAAGAATCATGGAAAAATATTCCTGCAGATTAACAAACTGAAAGCAAGTCACCCACAAATAATGGAATGGAAGCTGTAATAAATTATTTATCGCTGCTGTCGGAAGAAAACCTCATATCTCCTTTTGTCGTTATTCAGTTTTTGACATAATGTGAAAATGCCTGTTGCCTTTTACATTGTGTGTAAATTCAATGATGAATGGACCAAAAGAAACGGCCCAAAATGACTTGGGCATAAAATCTGGTTCCATTGACTTACATTAAAAGTGAAGTATGTATTTTGCTTCTTCTATAAAGTTACGATTTTGGAGACACAATTTTCTTTCAACAACAAAGGGAGACTGTGTGTGTGTGTGTGTGTGTGTGTGTGTGTGTGTGTGTGTGTGTGTGTGTGTGTGTGTGTGTGTGTGTGTTTAAGAAGATAGATCAATAAATAGATACATTTTAGCTCTCAGAACAAATATTTGTATCTCCATTTGTGTTGTTTTTGAAATCCTTTCATAATAGATTATTTTGTTTATAATAATTTTAAATATCTTTACATTGTGGAAAAAAAAAATGCACCAACACAAAAGCTCCAAGTGGACTATCTCTTAAATTATCATTCATTTATACTGAAATAATGTTTTTTGTATGCATTGTTGGCATTAATCATAACATATAATTAATACTTCTAAGCTGTGTAAACACTACTTGTAACTACAAAGCCTCTTGTGCAAGAGAAAATGACACAAGCCCAGAATACTAATGATGGTTACCTGGTTTGTGGTTTGGACCGGTGAGGGTCCCGATTTCAGCTCTGTGGAGAATATTTCATCTCACATTAAACACAAAGTAGATTGACAGTGTTTTTCAACTGTTCGTAGGCGCCAGTGCTGAGTGGAACAATATTAACTCTTCTTTCTCTAAAAGGCTGTCTGCAAATTTACCCACAAAGCTATCCCATGCTATCCCACGGCCATTAAAAGCTTAATGTTTTGCCATTTTAGGCCGGGCATGGGGGTGTGTATTGTGGGAAAAAAGAAATTTCTAATTCTGTAATGCGTTTTGGAACAAAGCACTTAATAGATGCATGTATATGCAAAGACACATGTATATATGAAATAATACATATATATGTACATATTTTTCAAAGTGGCTCACAACTGGGAAAGACAATTTGCTTATGCATGTATGTGCATATATTTTTGTTGCTGGCAAGCAGAGAGCATCTGAATGTGTCCTTATTTTGCACATCTGTGTTTGTGTATATGAGTATGTGTTTTGTTTTTATGAGTACATGGGATTTAATCTCCTACCTGCGGCTCGTACAGGTTAATGAGCAGTGCTGGGATTGTGTGTGTGTGTGTGTGTGTGGCCTGAGGGGCCTTGGGCTGGACCCACAGCCGCTCTGCAGGGTCCCTTTACCCCCACCCCACTCCACCCCACCATTCCTTTCCCCTCTGACTCAGCCCCCCTACTCCGCACGGTGCGCATTGCAAATGGGCCTGCACACAGGCCTCTAATGGAGCAGATGCATTCAGATGGGCTGCTTTATTTATGCACTTTGGAGAAGGCCTGACTCAGGACATTAAGATTCATGATATTTGGGGCGTTTGTGACGCACCCGCTGTTTTAATATTATTCATTGCGTTCTCCCCCTGCAGGATCAGTGGCTGACGAACTTCCGAGCAGGTTACGCTGAAAGGGAGGTGGAAAAATGACAATTGGACACACTTCTAGCTCAGCGCGCACATGCCTTTATGCTACAAAGTGCCCTTATATTTATCAGATCTGCACCTCAGCTTAGAAGTGGAGGATGAGTATTTTCTTTTTAAAGGGCCCATATCATGGAAAAACAAATTTTCCTCACTTTACTTGAAATAAGAGAGTTTGACACAGTATATAAACATGGTTCAACACATACCATATGTTTCCCCGTCCATACTTTCAATATATGTAAACTCAGCTGTGAAAAAGCCCCCTTTTTTGTGATGTCACAAAAACACAGCATGCAAATATCTATCAGTCCCACCCATTCATGCTGAATTTGTATTCAGTGTTTCAGCTTGAACTGCTTTTTGAATGAGGCACGATTGTACATTGAAATACAAAAATGTCATCAGAGACAAAATACATCAAATATGGGTAACGTAGATAGAGACCCTTTAAATGTTAGTATCATCCAGCGCTATTTCAGCTTGTAAGTGTGTTGAAGACATGTTGACATCTATTGTTGCTATAATCTGTCCATCTGTGCAGGAGTACATACCCAGAAAGCAGCTCTTGACAGATGTGAAATTTGGCTTGGAGACTGAGAGAGGGGGTCTGTGCATGATAAACGAGCTCCGTAAACATTATAGCCACTCCTGCTGCACTCCACAACTACTATATAGCTAAATAACACCAGATCAGTGTCTGGCTTCCATGTCCCAATAAATGTAGTAATATGGGCCATGGTGAGCTGGTCTGTGATCAGCATTCTCCTCTATGATGCTTGCTGCAGCACAATAGATGAGTCCTCATAGATGTCCTCAGTTTTACTCTAATTGTTTCCACTGTTGATTATACACACCTGAATATATTAGAACTGCGTGGATGTAAAATTGACTTTTCAATGTTTAACTTATAAGTTGTCTGACCAGTGGTAGGATGGTCCCCCCTTTAGATGTGAGTCTTGGTCCTCCCGAGGTTTCTTCCTCCTCCAGCTCTGAGGGAGTTTTTCCTTGCCTCAGCGCTCACGGGGGTTCTGTATATTCTGTATATTATGTTCAGTGTTTTGTCTGATTCTCTGTGCTGTGATTCCCATTTTTGTAAAGCTGCTTTGTGACAACATCAGTTGTAAAAAGCGCTATATAAATAAATTTGATTGATTGATTGATTTTACAGGCAGCCTCGGGTTCATTAAGGAAATTCCAGTTCTTTCTAAAACAATCTTGCTGCTTTTTTTTTTGTTCCCTCTTTTAGAAATACGTGCTTCTAAAAAAGCAATACAGTGCACAAATGACTTCCCCTAGGCTTCAATGTCGCATACAACAAGACAATCAAAATTGCTTTTAGGAACTCTAATATACTGCTAACAGTTGTGCCATTAGCTGTTATTTCCATCTCATGGTGAGACCTGATAAAGAAAATAACTCATGTAATCTTATATAGTGAAGAGCACAGCCAACACATATTGTTTTAGGACTTTTATTTATTTATTTATTTATTTTTGGCATTCGCTCCGCATTCAGCTGAATTGTTCATAAATGGTACATGCAGTGAGTGCAAACATTACAGCTAACCAGATAGCCCCATAGGTGGGGTTAATTGTAACAGACACAGACTGTTGGGCTAGTTGTAACAGTTGCTAAAAGTCTAGTAAGTTGATGCCAAACTCAATTCAATACAGTTTGTTTGCACCAGACAAGCTTTTCAACCTAAATACATAAAAAATATATGCATTCAAATAAATATGCAAATTTACCACAATGCCGGCGAGCAAATGTCAGCATGATAAAATTGAAATGTATACAATGCAACACGGTGTAGTAGTTTCTTGGATGAATCTGTGCATGAAAAGCAACTGTTCTGAATGTTTATGAGCTTCTCTCATTGTTAACTGTAGGAGGCTTAGTTACACTTAGTAACACTGCGTTAAAACTAACCGTACCATGTGAAGAGGCTGTCTGACTCCCACTGTGAGTTATTTACATACTTCAAAACAGTGCTATACCACAGCCACCAAGAGGGTGAATCAGAAGTAGAAATGTAGGTTCTGTGACTTATACACAAAACTCAATAATCCAACAATAAGCATGATGAAAAAACATCCGTGGTGTCTTCAGGGTGAATTTTGAGAGATATGTGTCTGATTGCTGTCACTACTCTGATGATGTTGACAGTCTTCCACACATTACCTGAGATCTTACTCATTTCTCAAATCAGAGACAAACAAGGAGACGTGTAACGGTCCACTCTTTCCACCAAACTCTTGAGAAATTGAGTGAGTTTTCAGATTTTCACATACACTACAGCACATGGTACGATTTTTCAGAGGTATTATGGGCATAGTTGCAGTTGCTAATCTACGAAAGACCAACTGGGTGAAACAGTTGGCTACAGTGCCACTCTGAGGCAGACTAATGCTGCATCTTTAGTGAAGAATACCAAAGACGTAACTTGCCATATCATGGGTGAAGAAGACTAAGCAATGACCTTTCCCTGAATTTGTATTTGAGTGTCATTTACCCTAATGGACATCATAACGTTATTATATGTTTATTTTCCGGCACCCCCCTGAGAATTTAGATTTTTAGACATTCATGGATCCTGGACCCCCCAAGCCCCCTGTGTCTCACACTTTAGCCACAACAGCAATTTCACATGTTGTTAACAATGGTGAATATTATAGTTACCAGCTAATTTATCTCAGGGTTGTTTCCTTGCTTACTTGAACCTAGCTGAAAGACATAAGCAGAGAAGACTACAATACAATACCCCCAACAAAGTATTGATTTATTCTATTTGGCAAATTATGTTGACATATTATTGCATTTCACTTATTCAGAGAGACTTTTTATGTAATGTTATCCAAGTGCAGTGCGAAGTTACAAGCCTATAAACACCTGCCATTTGGTTTATACTCAATTGCTGCGGTGAGAATAATGGAGCGTCTTTGCTGTCCAGTTATTCTTTGTAATGAGCTCTCAGCAGACTGTCATTATGTGTGCTAGCTAGTTAGTATGCCATCGCTAAAATGATTACTTTTATGATGCTGTACACCTTCTGTATTATTTGTACTAGTAAAAAAAGAAAAAGCATGCCCCTTTAAGCAGAGCCTGGCATTCTCATGCACGTATATAGTGTGTATAGAGACCCAGTGTTATTAGTTATTCTTTGATAATGTATAATTGTTTATGTAATTGCTAGTTATATAACCAACATAAAGGGCTGAGATGTATTTACTCCTATAGCCTCATGTAGTCACATTTACAAGCACACACACACCCACACACCCACACAGACACAGGTCCATGGCTCTTGTCGATAGCTGTTCTCCCCGAGACGCTTGAATGAATGATCTGTAGTGATCAGACAGGCTAAGGATTAGTGCTGAAGGGTCAAGTCATGCAGGGTTATTGACAATAAACCACACACTTTCTTCAGAGTATCCCTGATTTTAGCTCTACGTTCAATCTCTCAGCATTCACTGACGTGCCAGCGTGGGTCCAGTTATGTCCATTCCTGTCCTATAACTATAATAACTCAGACATTTTGTATTGTTTTCTATGGAGTCACTGAGTAGGCCTTATGGGTAGTAGCCCTTCGTCAGGGCTGCCAAATCAGCTTTGGCTAGAAGCCCTATATACATGCCTACAAAATGTAGGGTTCCTAAATGGTTCTTTGATTGGACATATGGTTCTAGCAGAAACTTTCATTGATATAGAATCTGAATTTTAAAAACATAATTCAGGAAAAGGAATAGACTGAAGCAACACATGAGCCTGTTTCCTTTGTCTTGGGTCTGAACATGTTTTGAGTATGTTTTGTATTTATTTTAGGTGAATCTTCAGTATATAGAGACACTTTAAAGCCTTTGTAGTGCTCTTTTAAGCCAGTAGTTGACAGTTAGCTGGCTGACCACTACGTTATTAAGCAATAACTAATGTGAATGTTGCAGTTTCCAGAGCACATTTATTTGTGTTTTTCACATCATTATCTTGTGCACAACCCTTACCTAAGCATAATATCAGAACCCCAATAATAAATCACCAGTGAGCTCTAAATAAAAATGAACTGACCCTCTATTCTAAAGCTAATATTCTTGTAACATGTAACATTAACATCACTTCTATCCACTACCTACCCTGTTAGACTGCATATGATCGTAGCAAAGCACCTTCACGTCAATAAATAAAAAAATGTGTACACAAATTATGCATTTTCTTTGTGGTTTCCTTAGTAGTTGCTTAATAAAGTATTAATAAGCAGTTCAATGTGAGCTACTGTTTTGAGCTCCTGTTCTTAATAATAGCATTACTATGTGAACATGTGGTTAAAACGTATACTCGTAAAAATAAAGGTGTCAAGGGTTCTTTGGAAAGATACCACAAAATAACCTGTTTTGATTAAACTGATGGTTCTTCAAAAATAATTTCTGTAAATGTCGTGTACAAGTATAAAGAAGGCAGTAGTCATGAGCTAATGTCTGGTTTAGTCTTTAGTCAAAGGTTTTTTGTTACAGTATAGCATGTAAACATTGTTAAAAGTTTCAAAACGTATCATTCGCTCCCCAGAAACGAAGCTGCAAAACAATCTCTTTTTTGGCTTCACTGTTTTTGTGATGTCACAAAAACCGACATTGACATATCGCTGTTGTCGTTGTTGTATCGCCGTTTCTTTTGGCCTGTTCATCATGAAATATACACAGAAAGTAAAGGGCCACAGGTGTTTTCAAATAAAGTCAAAAACCTTTTTTTTTCCCTGACAGAAGCGCTATATCGGCCTATTAAGCCTACAGCAGTTTAGCCCTGCCTATTCGTGCTAAAGGTTTAAGGGATGTTTCAACCTGGACAGCTTTTAGAATGAGGCACAATACAGACTAGCCAATCAGAACTGAGGTCATTTATATATAATTAGTCTTAAAGGCACAGTAACAATTACAGCCTGTTTCATTCTAAGTTAGAAAATGTCAATGTAAAAGTAAATCATTTCAGTGTCTAAAACTACACAGACATTACAAAAGGTCCTCGGGAAACTTGTAACGGGGAGCGAGGAGGCGGACGCACGTGCTGAGATAAGCGAGATTTATTAAGGGCAAATCCAGGGTCATAGTCGTAACAGTCCAGGTTCAAGTAGCCAATACGGAGAGATCGGGGGACAGACATGACAGACACCACAATGCAACAGAACAAACAGAACATCCAACACAGCAGATAACAAACACCAACAAAGACCAGCAAACACAAGGGGCAAACACAGGGCTTAAATACACCGGGAAAACGAGGGACAGGTGGAAAGCAGGTGGAGACAATCAGGGGCGGAGTCATGAACCAGGGGGCTAAACCAAAACACGGACAGGACAAGACGCATGGACAGGACTGGGAGGGGCCAATCGTGACATAAATGAACGAAGCACAAGACACATGTAGGATATGAGTGCACTAATAAAGCGCTTTATTAAGCTTTTTTTTCTAGAACAACACATTCAAGTCAAGAACGAAGAAATACAGTATGTCATCCTACAGCTGCTGGCTTTACAGTGCAGTCGTATAATGTGAGCAAATTGTCCAAAATCCAGAATGATGCTGAAAAGCTGTAGCGTTCTGTCACTGTAGACGTAAATACGAGGCGAGAAAGTCGGTTAGACAGCCTTCCAGAGACTTTAATGTCATTCACAACACTCTGATTAGGCACCAAATTTCCTCCCTTCGCTCCACATTCACGAGCCTTTGATGTCGTTGGCTGCATAATTCTGCTTTTCTTCCCTCTTTATTTCGCTTTTTTCATGCGCCGTGCTCTGTGGCAGAATTAACAGCCAGGCGATTTTATGCAGCATGCGTGTTGTATAGAGGCTCTCCCGCAGTAATATCCTGTGCTTCCCTGCAGCGATGTGCTATCTTCGACACTGTGCATGTGCGTGTGTGTGTGTGTGTGTGTGTGTGTGTGTGTGTGTGTGTGTGTGTCTGTGTGATGTAGTAATTAGCAGTGTGTGTTGAGGGGGGTGAAGAGTGCATGTTCTCATTGTACACATGCCTGTTTAGCCCATTAGGCGAATGGCAAGAGTGAGAGATACCTGCTGCGTGTCAGTGGATGGGGGTCGATATGTTGTTATCGATCAAATGTGATGAGATCAATGGGCTGCATGTTAAGTCCGAGAGAGTCATGATGTGTGTTAAAAGAGCAAACTACCTTTCACCCAGAGAGGCCGCAGGATGACCTTAGAGATTTCTCAGCTCGTAATAGACTGTACAGTGCTGTGCAAAAGTCAGAGACCACCCATAATTCATTAAAGCACAAGCACATGTTGTTGCTGTCAGAATAAAACCTTTTGACTGCAGTTTTTTTTTGACATAATATGAAAATATCACTTGCCCTTTAAACGGTATAGAAATTTCATGGTGAATGGACAAACAGAAATAACCCAAAACACTTGGAATAAAATATATTCACATTAACTTCTTTTAAAAGGTAGGATGGTTTTCCCTATTCCTGTAAAGGTACTGTTTTAGATGTGGTCCGACGACGATGATAAAGAAAATAATTACATGGGAGTAACAATTAAATATAGATTTTTCAGTATTTATTGTGGCCTTCCTTTGCCTTCTGCCTTCTGAACGTTTGTAAGTGACTTCAGTTCTTCAAAGAAATCTCCAAAGGTTAGTCAGCATTTTCTGCTCCTCACAGTCCGAATGATCTCAATCCCATTCAGTAATGTTGAGGTCTGGAGGTCTGAGCTTGTCAGGCCATTGTTCTGAGAACACCAGAAGCTTCTTTACTTGACAGGCAATTTTTTTGCCCTTTTCTTTTTTTTCAGTGAGGACTTCTTTAGAACTACAAATCTTTGCACAGTACTGTATTTGCGTGTGTATATATATATATATATTGTTACCGTCCTTAAAAAGATTCTCTGAAACACAAACTTTTTTGTAGTCGGAGGAAAAAACTTTGACCCTTAGTTTAGTTAGATGTTTCTGTATACATTTAATTCATGTTATGTATTTATTTCAATGTAATTACACAAATACATAATGAATTACACTTATATTTGAATTATGTTCCTTCTTAACAGTTTAAATCTGCACTCCGGTCCATTTTATTGTCAGAAAATGGCAAAAAAATGACACATGGCAATATCTTGCCATCAATTGTGAATTATAATGAAAGATCTCCACGGCTGCTTACAAATACATATACAGTGCTGTTCGTAAGTTTAGGGCTCCCAGGTGTGTAAGAGTCGGCTCTATTATTGAGAGACTGATGAGGCTACCACCATGTGTAGCTGGGAATCCAACAGATCATGGCCTCACTCTCTCTGGGTGGGTTGGATGACCCATGATAGCCAATGCGTGTCTCTGTGAGCTCTGTTAGTGACAGAATTAGCACATTTCTAAGCCATCCGACTGTTTTAAATGAAAAGATGCAATTTCTGGCTACGTTTGTCTCGTAGGAAGCACATACCAGCCTTGACCTTCCTAGTTTGGTAGCAGGGTGTTACAGAGGGAGATGTAGCTGGCGGGTGGAATTAAAATGCCTAAAAAAAGAAAAACGTAATCCACACTTTACATATAAACGGACTTTCTCTGCTTGTTTCAATAAGTTACAAGCGATAAATAAATGTTAAAATACTTATTTACTACTTTATATATTTATCTTATACATTTAGACTAATGTTCCAATGATTATAATCCATTTTTGCAATAAAATAAAAACTGCTTTGTTTCACAGTAATGAATCAAATGGTCCTGAGATTTATGTGTCTTATGTAAGTTTTAAATACTTCTGAAATGCTTTAGAAAGCTGGAGAGTCTGGAGAAGGAGGTTTTATTACAAAACAAAAAAAAACTATACAAATTTCCTCCTTTCTGTCAGAAGTTGTGTCAAATTACTGCAAACTGAGAACTACATTGTATGATTAAACATTTAATAACGTCTTGTTGATTCCAAAACATCATTAAATATTGAATAATATATATAAAAATTCCTTTTGAGGTCTAGTTAATTATATAGTTAATATATATTGCATATAAAGGAAGAACAATGATAAATATGACAAGTTATTCTAAACATTTGAACACTACAGTTATCTCCAGCAACAACTGCGACTTCTAAGGGTGAAGATACGTTAACATAATGAGATTAAGTCATTGTGGACTATTTCTTTCGGTCCACTCATCATGAAACGGTCAGACAATGTAAAGACCAGCCGTTTTAAATATGCAGGCCGAAAAAATAGCTGTGCAGTTTTGATATGACAGCAGCAATATGTACGTGTCGGTCTACGTTAGCTCCGTCTGCCTGTGTGCCGGTGTGTGTTGGGTGTGTGTGTTATTATGGTGCTGTGGTGTTAGGTAGTGCGTTACTCGAGGGAGCAAGACTTGAGAGGCCTCCTAAAATACTGTGCAATAATTGGAATTGCTTTATCTTTAGTCTCATCAATTAATGTGCAATTTTCCATTTAATTACCAACTCGCTTGCAAAATTTGCAATTAAAATGAGGCGAGATAACAGCGAAGATGCCTTTCGGCTGATAGCACTTGGAATGAGAACACAGGCTTAGTGTGTAATCAGTATACACATCACACATACACACAACATCCTCAATTTGTATGATTTGGACGAGCTTCATAAAATATGCAATGCCAAGCCAGAATCTAATTTGTGCTGGAAAATTCTTCCCGTTTTCTACAAAGTCCTACATGAAACAGTTAGAGTACAGGGGTGCTGATGGTGTTTATGATAATAATGACCCCAAATCCTTCTGCTTGTGTGTGTGTGTGTGTGTGTGTGTGTGTGTGTGTGTGTGTGTGTGTGTGTGTGTGCATGCGTAAGTGTTTGTAGAGCGACGTCTTGAAATAGCTACTAGTTTGTGTTGGCCTCTGCTGTCCTTTTTCCACATAAGGCTGCCAGGATGAGAGTGAGAGAGAGGGAAAAGGGAGAGAGACAAGAGACAGACAGACCCACAGTCTTTCCTGTCTCTCTGTTTGTCTGTCTGCTGTCTAAGGAGAGAAAGATATGCGTGGCAGATATTTAGTCTTGCTCACAAGCCTGCTTTCTTCAATATTCCCAGTGGCTGTGCTATATATATATATAATGAGATATGTCAGTAAAATACATTTGTTTATTAATTTGAGATGTCATTGAGTTACATTACGCTTATAGCCTGGGATGAGCTGCTGTAGAGAAGCAAATGAAGTTACTTAAAAAGCTTAAATCTGCCCAAAGTTCATGTGTTTAAACCAGGCTCTAAGTGATCTCTTGCTGGTCTGCACATTGCTAACGTATGGACGTGCGATATTTCAGGCTACATTTGTCACAGGATTGGCTCAGATGTTATTATACAGAACATATAAATTACACTAATAAGCATTATAACTGCATAAACAGCAAGATTTCAGTGTTTCATATATATAGACTATACCGCGATACTATGCCTTCTAATCCCACACGCCCACTGGCCCATTTGAATAAATTCCAGAGAGAAAATGTTTTGTATTTTTCGAAATCAACAGTGAAACAGTGTCAATCATGCAAATAATCACATTTATTTATTTGTTCCCTGTGATCATTTCAGCAACCTAAACTTTGACTTTAACCACGTTTATCAACTTCTTTACATGTAAAAAAAAATATCATGCTGGACATACAAAATGAACCCCTACCCTACCCCCTCCCACACTTTTTTGGAATGATCTTTTGTCCAGAATAACTTGTATTCAGTCTTCAGAAAATTTTAATATAATACATATACTTCAAAAAAATTCACATTGTGTATTGTGAATGTTATACTCAAGTATCAAGTGTCACCATGTTCAATTTTTGCCATATTGCCCAGCCTTAGTGCAGATATGCATTAGCTTTACCTCAGCTGCACTGTAAAACACATGGATCTGTGCACGACTCGTGTTCTTTGACAGTAATTGAATAGACAGACAGCCAAAGGCACTTTGTGAGGTTACAGTAGACTCCTCTCACAGAAGAACTACAGAGCAGCATACCAACAAATATATAGGTCAAAATATTTATTAAAAAATTTAGCCTTCATGTAATACAGAAAGACAGAAAAATATCCCACACTCAGTAGAAATTGGTGCAATTTTATAGTTCACTCTGTTGACCTCTTTCATAATTGCATAATAATATGCACAATTAGTCAGAACTCTTAACCATTAGCTTCCAGTCCTCGGTTACTATGACGGCACGATGCAAACAAATAAACCCCTTCAGACATATTTCTGACTTAAAAGTTGAGTCTTTTCTATTCTCAGGAAGTTCATAGCTGCTTGTGAAAATGTAAGGCTTTGTTTTTTTTTCCATCAGACCCCACACTTAAAGTTTAAAAATAAACAAATAAAAGTGAATTAATTAAGTCTGCTTATGATTTAGTAACTGAATACATGGCTTTTCTTGAGTTGAGTCACCAGAGTTCAACTCAAAGTTGTTAGTTGAGTCAAAAACTCTCCAAGCTACTTTTTCTAGATCTGCATCTCGGTGAGATAAACTAAACTGACTTTTTTTTTACTCAGTTTCCCCACTAGGTGGCGCTCCTTCTATCACACAGTCCCATCTGGCATATTCTCCTCTTGGGTTTCTGGGTAATGGACAGCTGTGGTGTTGTTGGGATTCAAACTCACAACCTCCTGCTGTTGGGATGAATTATTGCACAGCTGCACCACATGAGGTGATGCCACGCTTCAAAGTCAAAGCAACAAATATGTTCTGCAGTGTATTAAACACCTGTAGACACAAAATCTGAGTTGCTTCATGTGTTCCTGAGTGGTGCAGTGGACTGAGCCGTCTACCCAACAGGAGGTTGTGAGTTTGAGCCCCAGCGATGCCATAGCCATCCACGAGTGTGTCTGGTCTTGTCTGGTGAGGAAGTTGAGTATAAATAAACAAGTTCATTTTATTTACATAACTGAGATGCAGAACTAAATGCATTAAGAGAAATTTGGACTCAGCTAAGAAATTTGAGCTGTGTGTCCTCAAGTTGAGTCAACTCAAGAAAAGCCATGTAGTCAGTTACTATATCATTTTGAGTTGAGCTGACCTCTCATTTTTTACAGTGTGGGGAAAGTGAATAGAACCTATTCGCATGTATCTGTGCTATCAGTATTGCTACAGTCTCACACAGTCTGCAGTGTCATTCTCCCTCAGCTTGGTGCCACACCAAGACTTTCCTTCAGTCCATCAGACAGAAAGAAGTGCTGTAGGCAGAAAGCAACACACGCTTGGGTAGCAAGCACACTAGCTAGTGAATGTGTGCGGTTTCAAAGGGGGGCCCAAGGTGGCCAGTGCCTTCCAACCCAGATTCCACCCCAGAATTTCTGCCGCGTCATTGCCTTCCTGCTCACTTTGGGGTTAGCGCCTTTAAGAACCTCTCTCCACCCCTCCACATTCACATTATAAGTATGTCTCGTCTGTCCCGCTTTGCCTGAAAGAGGAGAAATGTTTTGCCATTAGTGAACTGGCTGACCTCTCCAACCCCTTGGTCCTCCCCACTAACACACTCACGTTGGCTCTCCCCTACCACCCCTTTGCCACACCTGGTTATTTGTTTGAGATCCTCTACTGCTCAATAGCTAATATATAATATAGCTAATCTCAGCTTCTCTAGCTGAAGTTCTAATAAGTTACACATTACACGTTAATCACATTTCTTTTCAAACTTCAGCTGGATCACCTGCCATGCAAACTAGAGACTAAACAACTAGTTAAACACTAAAATTTATTCTTCAATTCTGTCCTTCACACTGAAGGGTTTTCTATAAAGTCTCATGTTAAATCACGAATCATAGGTCTTATATCTCATGATGTTTCTTTATTCATCTGCACATTTGGACACCTTGCAGCACTTTCTGCATACCTTATTGCGCATCTTGCACATCTGGACACTAGACACTTTATTTTGGTACCAATATCTGCACACATTTATTCATTCAGTATGGTCATCATATGCCGTTACCTGTACCTCCTTGTACAGTCATTATTGCACTGCGTCAGGTTATAGATATTATTACTGATTGTTGTATTTTTCTACATGTATATCTGCCTGTAGATAGGATCTTTTATATTTATTCTTCCTGTTATATTGTTTACACCCTTATTACTATTACTGTACAGTGTTGTGTGTCTGCTACTGGCTGCTAAATGTCCTATGGGATCAATAATCTATCCATCCACCCGTCCACCCATCTATCTATCTATCTATCTATCTATCTATCTATCTATCTATCTATCTATCTATCTATATGAGGCTTAGTACGGTTTCCTTTTCTCCAGTGTAATGCTAATAACTAAATTAAAACCATAAATCTGTACTAAAAGCTCAAAACCGATCCCACTTTCACTTCCCAGTGACTTGAGATGTAACTCAGACTTGCACCATAAAGACTTGAGACTTTCATGACATGATAGGACGTGTGAACATCTCTGCTAGAGCGCAATCAGTATTTATTAACTCAGGGCACTATAGCACATTTGTACCACATAGTTGTGTGGCCTTTTTAAATGTAGCACTACTGTTTTCTTGGTACATTTTATTTGTTCCAATTTATTCACAAATCTACAAAAAGAGTTTGTGAAGCATCAGATGTGTTGTGATTTTCATGTATTGTTATGTTATATTTTTACAATATTGGCCATTCTTACAACATGCAATTGTATTGCAATATATTGCTTACAGTATCGATGCTCAGAGGGCCAGATTATGCTGTTTTATTTTTATTTATTTATTTTAAGTTCATTGAGCATGTTTTAGTCAAATTAGAAACGAAAAGCAATGTGGACCAAGGCTTCTGTTGGGATAGCATGGTGGATAACACCTTTCCCCTGAAGATTTTAGGTTTGATTTTCCACAGATAGAGCACTGCTATGTCAATACGAAGCCATGGGCTAGACTCCAAATGTACACATCATAACAGAATTGTACTGTAACTGAAGTATTGTGAATGTAATGGAGCTTTCAGTGCTTCCCGCTGCTAGCACATATTAATGCTATGTTGCACATGATTAATCCTGTATCCCTGCGAGATGGTTTATTTATATATTCGATGTCAAAGTAGGTGTTTATCCGTGTCAGGGATTGTTGTTTTAAAGCTCATGTGGTCACTGGATGCCTTTCCATAATCAGACAGTGGATTGTGGTGTAATGGATTTCTATCTGTGCACAGACGCAGGCTTGGGGGGTCTGTATGTGTTGAAAGTCTGTTTATTTGTATGACACTAAACTTAATTTAGTGAGTGAAGCAAAGACACTTTGTTATATGGAAAGATCAATATGGCATGCCGATCGTGCAGGTCTTCAAAGGGAGGGGGCACACGATGTTTACATGGCAATCAGGACACATATACACGCTCGGCAATAACACCAAAAGAGAGATTTATGGAATTTGCTATGTAAGAGGAGCGAAGAAGGCACTGTGGGTAAAGACGTGGTGTATCTGGTTTTGTCCAAGGTGGCACTCATTCATACACTGAAGATTCTATTTCAGTGTTTCTCGGGTTTTAGTGTTTTCAGAGGGTTTTTTTGGTATAAACACAATTCGAAAAAAAGGGAGACAGTATGTGAACTTCTAATAAACACAGAAATCAGTAGTTAGTCAATTCTGTTCAGCCTTTATTTTATGTTTTATTTCATGAGATTTATTTTTTTTTTTTGTAAAGATACTTTCCGTGTTATTGATGCCTGTGCCACATTCTAAAAAGGTTGGGACAGGAGCATAATTACCACATATTTTGAACATTTTACAATGTTCCTAGTCCTAAATTGACCCTGTCCCAACTCTTCTGGACTGTGTTAGAGGCATCAGGTTCAGAATGAGCATATATTTACAAATAGCAATGAAAATGAAGAAAAAAAAAGAGATTACATTACAAAACATATCTTGTCTTTATACTGGTTTTGTACAAATACAGGTCAAAGTAGATTTTTAAATCACTGCTTTCTGGATTTATTTGCATTTCACCCACTATTCCCAATTTCTTGCAGTTGGGTTTATACTTTCTATTTTTTATATCATTTTTATTTTACTTTATAGACAGTAATACCTTTGTCAGCTTAGTCATAATTCATTATTAGCTATTATTTTACACATGCACACTGAAATGTACATGAAAGCTTTTGTTGCAAAATGCTGTATATCCCATTTTAGATATGTTTTTAAAAAAGAGTAACAGCTGAGACATGATGGAAAACTCATTTTTGTTTCCCTAATAAAGGTGTTATTAATCATAGTGTAGCGTTGATATTGTATTATGTAATAATGTTGGACCATTTTTAGTGTTCAACTTTGCAATTCATCAGTGTTTAAATAAATAAATAAATGAAAATGACCAACAAATCTACACACCTCCTCACATACTACATATAAATGTAATATATTGTTAATGTTTTATATATAGATATTTATTAAAAACATCTTCTGGACACTCTTTGTCCATTTTTTCAGCTCCTCTTACCACATATTAGCAGTTTCTAGTTGGACAATTACAGACTATAGTCCATCTGTTTGTCTGTAAACTTAGTTAGCCTCTTTTACCCTGTCCTTCAATGGTCAGGACCCCCCAGGACCACCACAGAGTAGGCATTATTTGATTGGTGGATCATTCTCAGGACTGCCGTAGTGGGGTATTAGTGTGTGTTGCACTGGCACGTGGAACAGACACAGCAGCCTTTTTTCCTTGTATTTGTATTTTTATTTATTTATTTATTTATTTATTTACCAACACCCAAATGCCAACTGCCCTTTAGAATGTTTGAAAATTTCATAAAGAATGAGCTCAAAGCTTGGATTAAAATCTCGTAACATGCACTTCATTTAAATATATACACTAGCACTCAAAAGTTTGGGATCAGTGTTTGAAAATATTACAGATAGACACACAATCAATATGACTAAGAATTCCTCACTGCAGAACAGTAGTGTAAATTATTGAACATATTGGTTAACATCAAGCATTTTATCATCCTTTGTCACGTAAATATGAGTCATTGTTTGAACATAAGAGCGGTGACACTGTGCTAGCCTCTGAATGTGTGACTTGGGCAGGGGGTCGGGGGTTCATATGTGCCACCATGGGCCCAATTATCTACAATAGGGATGTCCCAGCATGCACCATCCCCTGGGTCTGTCCTGCCCACACCCGGTGTCAAATACCCCTCTGACAACACAGCTAATGAGCTCCTGATTGGTCTGGTGCTGTTGCCGTGTTTACCTGCAGAAAACGCTCATTTAAGGTGAGCCCTCAAAATAGAGCAGCTGTTTGTTTTGTGGATTTACAGCATCACACCCTGCTCACATTTTAGGATCACTGCAGATGTAGTGTTTGATAAGTGTGATGACGGCTCTGCATTTTGAGCGTTGTGTATTAGTTACAGTCTAAAAAACATAGGAACAGTTAAATGCTTCTGTTAGTTCCTGGTGGTTTGGTAAGGAGTTTTGGTTTTTCTTGATGGGTTGGTATCAAAATATAAAGGATCCTAATGATTTAACAGGTGACCGGTGACTGAGCTCTAAAGGTGTTCTACAGGAAGCTAGTGGTCATTAATGGTAACCTTTCAGGCCGTTCTGATTAGGAAGCAACAGCATCACTACATACAACTCATATGCTAGAGAATGAATGACAAACATTTGCTGCATTTAGAAAAATGACCGTTTAGAATCTGCTTTCACTGCTCACTTCTGGACAGTTGAGAGTCGTGTGGAGTGCGTGTGAAGAGAGTGCTTTCTGCTAACCTCTCCTTTAAGTACAGCAGCACCTGCTGGTGGCTCCTGCACCCTGGCTTATATTTCAAGTGTATGTTCTGGCGAACAGGCTTTTTAATGGGTCAATTACCAGCAAATAGCTGTTATTAATGGTCAAAATGACTCTGACCAGTAGTTTATTCCTTTGTTGAGTAGAAACAATTCAATGATCTGAAAAGTGCTTATTCAGCTGCATCTGTTTTTTGATGTGTTACTGTAATAATCAGTTGTGATAATACTTAAGGAAACTATGCAAATACTTTGGCCAAAAGAAAACTTGGGCTATGTTTATTAAAACGTAAGCTTAGTGTATCGCTTTTTATAGCAACACTACAGTGTAATTAGTTCCTCCAGAAACTAATAACTTCTTTTCTCTTCGGAATCAAAATCATAATCTTTGCCAAGTACAATATCCACATGGAATTTGTCAGTTGTCAACATGTCCGAACGTCCATTGCGTTTCAGGAGGGATTTCTGATGAGATTAGATATAAGATTTCCACTTGCATTAGGAAGGCGAGGTCAATAACAAAGATTAAAAGGTGCAGAGAAATTGAGACTTCTAACAACCGTGTGAGACCTAGTGGACCACCAAGATGTGCCCCATCAGATAAACAGCACTTAAAGCTTTCGCCGTTGAGATAGAGGAGAAAATCAAGCTGCTTCAGAGGCTGAGCTTTAGAGGTGTGGGAAAATATCCCTGCAGATTTCTTTGAAAAACTGAAAGCAAAAAGAATGGAAACTGTATTAAAGGCAAAGGATGGACACTAAAAAAAATTATACTTACTAAATACTCTGTAGTAAATATAGATTTAAAGATACTATACTATAAATATATTATATATACTATATACTATAAATATATTAAATATACTGTACTAAATTTACTGCTATATTTACTATATTACTGGTATTCTATTTAGTTGTTGTGTTTTCTATGTGAGTTTATGTTAAATATGTTTTCTGTTTTTATTTTATTGATGCAGAAAAACAAAAGGCTTGACCGATAATTAAATAAATAAACGATTGTCTCTCTGGGTGTTAAGTACACCTACATTGTAGGTTATTAAGTTTATGTACAGTTTAAAGTACTTGTGTACAAGATCTTACATCAGTTTGCTTTTTAATGTGATAACAAAAGATGAGGTTTTGTCTTTGAAACTGTTCCTAAAGTTTGCTATTGTCTGTAACATGGTGTGTGTTCATTTGCCTCTTGCAGGGTCTCCATGTGAAGCTCTCCCATGATGCAACATGTGCCTCCAGCACCAGCACTGACAATGATGGCCACACAGAGTGTCCCTCCACCGTCCTATCAAGAGAGCCAACAGGTCAGTCAGCAAACAGAGAGGCTATAGCCAATAACCAAATGGTAAACAGACAATAAGCAAAGACAAAGAGAAGCTGCTGTGACCTGCCCATCATTATTAACTAAAGACTCGGATTAGGAAGCAGCGCAGAGACACTCCATAGCCGGCACTTCACACAGACCCAGCAAAGAACTTCAGACAAGCTGAGATCATCAATAGGTTCAAATACATCCTTGTCCTTACTACTACTACTATAAATACTACTATAAATACTACTGCTAATAATTATAATTTGGCAGAGATTCTGGGCGTTTACAGTTTGCAGTGTAAGTGGAGATATTAACAGTCAAATTCTGTAATATTGAATGTAATTCTATAATAACATACACAATAGCCCAATGAGCTACTTATATAGTCTAGTTACATTTTCTAAGTTCAAGCTTTCGCTTCAGATGTTATTCCTACAAAAATATGCATAGTGTATTTTTTTCCTTCTGTACAACAAAAACATCTACTGCTTAACAAATGCATGATATTAAACGAAAGTTCAGCATTTTTTAACAGAATTTTGTGTTTCTGAGAGCAGCAAAGGACAAGGAATTAAAAACAAGTTGCATAATGACTTTTTTTATGACTTTTGTCAGTAATTGATTTGTCAAGCAAAATCTATTTGAGCCCATAGTCGTCTGGAGTTATTGGTGAATTGAGGTAAATTACATGATTATTTCAATCTAAAGAGATCATCATGTAATTAGCAATATGCTTCATATTTTGGGTATATTTTACATCATCATGAAGCAGGTTTGCCTAAATAATCATCCAACAGTTTTCTTTTCCAAACAGTTGTTAAAAGCACTTGTGTAAAATTGCAGCCCCTGCTTTACTAAAGCTACTCCAGCATTGATTTTAGCTTATCACACAGTTTCCAAATGCACTCTGCACAGAACTGTCACACAAGTCAGTTCATCACTCCAGCTGTGAAATAATCATTGTTCAACACAGAAAGAAAAAAATAATTAATTATAATGAACGATTATGTATTAAGGTTGTATTTACTTTAAATAGTTACTTACAATGTTAATTATAAAAAAAAACTTTGTTGATGAATAATAATTATTTGTTTTCAAGTTAGTTCTATGTTGTTCTGAGAAGGTCAAAATATTGAGAAAATAACCTAATGAAACAAAGAAAAATAAACAAAGAAAAAAATACTTGATTCCCTCCTAACTGGTCAAAACAGGCTGTGTTATATTGCACAGGTTTTATGTTAATTATGAAGTTGGGCACCTCAACTGGCACAAAGATGGTAGGTGGTCAGTAATTTGTGCCTCTCTTAGTAAATCTGCCCAAAAATATAAAATACACCAACTTTTGCCCAGGTCAGAATTTGTTTTTTCTCCTGTATATTAAAGTCAGCAAATAAACAGTAATGCTGCATTAAATCCTACAGACATATTCAATAGACTTATTTTATGTTTATAAAATAAATAATATCTTATTTTCACTTAGAAAATCAACAAAACGTCATTTGACCAAGAGTGCCCAAACTTTTGCAAATGTCTGTATGTATTGTTTACTATTAGTCATGTCTTTGGGCCTCCTCTAGGGCAGGAGCTGCCTCTTACACTGTGTCACAAATTCATAATGAAACAACCAATAGAAACAATCTGAAAGGACTTATAACAAAATCTGCTTCCATTAACTTACATTGAAAGTTAAGAAGGCTTTTTCCATCTTCATTCAAAAAATATCTCCAAAAGTATCTTTTATGGAGATACAAGATTTTGTTCAGAAAGTTGTGGGAGGAGCTTGGATAGGTAAATTTCCCCACTTGTCTCAATGAGCTCTTAGTGAGAAACAAAATATACACTAAATCTCCGAAAGCATTCGCTCGTCTGGCTTCACACGCATATGAACTTGAGTGACATCGCATTCTTAATCCATAGGGTTTAATATAATGTCAGCCCACCCTTTGCAGCTATAACAGCTTTCCACAAGGTTTTGGAGTGTGTTTATGGGAATTTTTGACCGTTCTTCCAGAAGTGTATTTGTGAGGTCAGACACTGATGTTGGATGAGAAGGCCTGGCTTGCAGTCTCTGCTCTAATTCATCCCAAAGGTGTTCTGTCGGGTTGAGGTCAGGACTCTGTGCAGGCCAGTCAAGTTCTTCCACACCAAACTCGCTCATCCACGTCTTTATGGACCTGCTTTGTGCACTGGTGCACAGTCATGTTGGAACAGGAAGATGCCGTCCCCAAACTGTTCCCACAAATTTGGGAGCATGAAATTGTCCAAAATCTCTTGGTGCTAAAGTATTAAGAGTTCTTTTCACTGGAACTAAGGGGCCGAGCCCAACTCCTGAAAACAACCCCACACCATAATCCCCCCTCCACCAAACTTTACACTTGGCACAATGCAGTCAGACAAGTACTGTTCTCCTGGCAAACACCAAACCCAGAGTCATCCATTGGAGAAGCGTGATTCATCATTCCAGAGAAAATGTCTCCACTGCTCTAGAGTCCAGTGGCGGTGCTTTACACCACTGCATTCAACACTTTGCATTGTGCTTGGTGATGTAAGTGTGCTTGGCTGCAGCTGGTTGACCATGGAGACCAATTCACTGAAGCTCTCTACACTGTTCTTGAGCTGATCTGAAGGCCACATGAAGTTTGGAGGTCTGTAGTGATTGACTCTGCAGAAAGTTGGCAACCTCTGCGCCCCTCAGCATCCACTGACCCCGCTCTGTCATTTTACGTGGCCGACCACTACGTGGCTGAGTTGCTGTCGTTCCCAATCATTTCCACTTTGTTATAATACCACTGACAGTGGACTGTGGAATAATTAGTAGTGGTCACAACTGGACTTATTGCACAGGTGGCATCCTATCACAGTACCATGCTGGAATTCACTGAGCTCCTGAGAGCAACCCATTCTTTCACTAATGTCTGTAGAAGCAGTCTGCAGGCCTAGGGGCTTGCTTTTAAACACCTGTAGTCATGGAAATGAATGAAACATGGAAGTTAATTCCATGATTTGGATGGGTGAGTGAATACTTTTGGCGACATAGTGTATAAAATCATTTGTTATGGGGGATTAAGGAGGGTTAAAAAGGCAGCTGTGAAAAGATGTACATGCACTAAGGTACCTGAAGTCAGGTGTGACCTGTATATGTTGTCAGGTCATCACCTTCCCTTGTTCTGAGCACACGGGGAGGGATACACATTGAGGGAACTTCACCAGATCGCCTCCTCTACCCTGTCCAACTGGTGTATCCCTCCTCCTTGAGGATTAGTGCCGGGGGAGACGAACGCAGCGCAGCGGCGGAGACATGCAAATGAGAGCTAGTTAAGTGTGAAGAAGCTAATTTATTTCCCATTTGAGGCTGGGATTAAGACTTCCAGCCCCCAGGAACCCCCCCCAGCCCCACCACCAACACCCCCGCCCAAAGCCCACGCGGCAGGGACAGGGGGGAGGGGTCTTGCTTTCAGAGCCTCATCAGGAGGGAAAGAAAGAAAGGGGGCAGGAAGGAACAAGAGAGCGTTGTAAACAAGCAAATAATGCATGATAAACAGATTTCAGCGCATTGACTTGCTGTATTGACAAAGGGCAAGAAAGGGCAGGGCTTTCATACCGGAGATTTATGTGATGACTAAGATGGGTAAAGTACTTCTCATGCAGAATTTGACCTACATTAAAATTTAGGGGTCGAGTGCTGCAAATTAGCTTCTACAATTTAATTGGACCATATGCTGCTGTCAGTGATGTTATATCGCCAATACAGGAGAAACCACCGGCATACTGTGTGTCCGAGTAAGAGCATGAAAAAATGTTTTCCATGTAGTTTATATCAGGGAAAACATTGAAACATCTTTTTTTATCCTCTTTGTCTCAGCAAAAGAAGTCAAATCAGGTTATTTTGCACACATATCAGCTCTTAAACCTATGTAGGAGTCATAATCTAATAGAAAAGCTGAAAGAAGAGGATTCCTCACATTTTATCTCTGGTGTTATTTGAATTTCTATTTCATTTTTTATAAGGTTGTAAGTTGCAATGTATGTAGGTGTTAGTAATAGTTCTTGAGGAATAATTGAGAGGAACAGTTTGGCAAAAAAAAATTTCCAATTATGCTCTATGTTCACATGATTATTCATATCTGATATTGTAATTACATGATTGAATGCGTAGGTTCGTATAAATTGCATTTATTTTGGACTTACATTCTATATTAGAGTCAGTGACGGACATGCATTTTTTGTGTAATTTATTTTTCTACTAATCCATTTAATAAATACATGACACATTTCACGGTATTCTTCAATACCTCCTTATGTGAATGCATTTTCAATATTTTCCTATTTCAGATCAAAATAAAATCACTTTTAGGCATTTATACCTACAAATTCTAAAAATGTTAGGTGCATCGACTGTCCAACCATATATGCAAATTAAGAAATTGTATGTTAATAATATAGTTAGCCGTGTTTTTTATGTTTGAAACCTTTAAAAGCATACCATGTGGCAAAATAGGGCAGCTTTAAATGTATTTAATTCAAAACCTTTGCATATATATTCTGATTTTTTATCTTTTTTTTTGACATGTTTTTAGAAAGAGTGGGTAGGGTAGTGCACCATAAGAAAGAGCCCATTTGACTTTCATTGGGCAATGCTGAAGTCATTCCAAAAAATATAATTCACAAATATATCAGTTCAGGTTCAGTTTGCCAAGTCACCCAGGAAAACCATGACACGATTTGTTGTTATTATAAAATTTATTTTAAAATGATGTGTATATATAAGCTTGAGTTCAAGGACAAAGCTTTACATGAATGTCCAAATACAAAGACTAGTTTAGATAGTTTAGATCTTTTTTTGGTTACACTACCTGACATTTTCTGAGTGGTAGAATTTATGACCCTGTTTACAAATCAATTAATGCCATTATAAAAACTACAAAATTTTGTGTCCAAAGTGTGTTCTTTTTTTTCTTTTTTTGCATTGATGCTACAAAATGTTACACTTACGCTCCACCAGTTAGAGTCAAACTAACTTGATAAAGTAATTTATTGCACACCTAAATTATTGCATTCTTGCCTCAAATTGCATCATAAATGCAGTAAAAAAAGTACACTACATAGCTGAAAGTACACTCTACAGGTAAAAATAGCAGTACCAGCCATCTTTAAACCTGATTTGTCTTTTTGCATTTGTCCATATTTATAGATAATAGTACCTTGAAAAAATTCCAATGCAAAATTATCATAAATTCATATTAAATGTGTCATTATATTCTACCAATACAGGGTTGTACAGATTGCTGAAACACTTTCAGGCTGTCTGGTGCGAAGATAAAACAATAGTTAAATAAAACAGTAGTGCAAAGAAAATGCATATTCATTACTATACATTTTTAAATGCAAATACACCTTTACTGACCTTTACTGTTGCTTATGATTTGCAGAAACACAACCAGAATTCATAAGAATACAACTTTTGGCAACAATTAAAATAAAGCTAAATTAAATAATAAAACGTAAAAAATCTAAAATCAAAATCGTCATAATAAAATCTTTGTTTTTATTTAAATGTTTTTGTTTGAAATATTTATACCATTTTGTGTCTTATCTTGATCATATCTTCACATCAACCTCACAGTAATTATCTTAAGAGGACTTGAGTTCCCAATGAATTGAACACTGGTGTCAGTGTCAGACCCCACACAGGTGAGTCTACTGAGGCCCTTTAACAGTAGTTTGAGGATCACTGTGTAGTTTAGATTTTTCAGCTATCTCTTCTGTGTACACTGTTTGGAGTCTTCTAGCTTCTACAGGTGGAGGGCTGATTTTCTACCCACCCCCTCTCTGTATGTTGGCCAATAAGGCAGTGGACCTCTGAACATCTGCCAACCATTTTTTCCTCTGGCTTCATGTATCTCTCGGTGTGGATGGTATGACCCTTCACAGTACAGAGAACCTTAAGGTCAGCAATAGATTAGAAAAGTACATTCTGTCTGGTATCATAACGTTATCAATAAGGGATGTGGAATCCTGGGATATACCGGTCGAAATATGGGCTTTCTGGAGCTAGGACAGTTCAAAGTTCAGGCAGGTTGTGGAGGAAGAAAGACAGGAGAACTTAAAGAACATCAAAGAGGGCAGAAACCTAAAGTAGGCAGAAACTTGAAGGAACTTTAAGGAAGTACCTCAAGGAAGGTAGCACTTTAAGGAACCCCCAAAAAAGGGCTCAAGGCACTACCTCAAGGTAGACGCTCAAAGAAGGAAAAAAAAGTACATTCTTGATTAGATACCTTGCAAAAACCTCAGCACAGACCATTGAGTACTAGCTATTGTGCAGTTCTCTAGGTGGCACACTGTTAGAAATAAAGGTTCTGTGCAGGTAAATTTTTCGCTCATCTAAGTACAAACAAAGTAAATGTTCCCTCAAAGGTACAACAGTGGTTTGAAGTCCAAATCTTGGGGAAAAGTACAGGTGAAAAGTACATATTTCTATCATTTTATAACCTAACATTTAAAAACAGAACAGTAAAATAAAAAGTCTGGAGGTGAGGCAGGGTGTGTGGAGTCACTACAGCTTAGGAAATATAATTTCAAGGGATTATGGTACAATTATGTTTCCTGATTAAAGGTGCTGGGATGTACCCTTGAGGGTGCCATCCCAGTGACAAGAGGGGAACTGCCCCAGAGTCTAGTCTTTTTTCTGAGAAACATTTAACAGCATAAAAGTGAGAGTTACCAAAAATGTTATACAAAAACTCAACCATTTCTACAATAAACATCAGTAAATGTGACCTATTATGACTGCATATCCACAAATATGTTGTTTTTCATTATTAATGCAGAGACAACAGACTTTACCAAGAGGGCACATGTTGGCAGCATTATGTGAAATAGTTCTGACTAGAGGACCATGACTAAAGTGGAAGAAACACTGGATAAAAAAGTGAAATTTTTTTTTTACTGTTATTTAAGTTTTTTACTGGCAACTATCCTGCCAGATTTAGTTTTACTCCTTTTTAACAGTATAGTCTAGACACTAGACTCATCTCTAAGGGTTGGCCTCATTGCTTTAGATCGATTGCAGGACAACGTTTATCATGTTAAGGGTGGGAGAGGAAAGGAAACTCTTAAAATGATGGACAAACCAGTTATTTGGATGAGTTGGATGAGTTGCTTGGATTATTTTTCCAATATCTTTTTATGCTGTTTTTCTTTTCCTGTTATTTTTACTTGAATTCCTTTTTCAGTTGCTTTAATAATCAGAAAACCATTGCTTCTAGGTCACTATTGCATTGACAGTTCGGTATCATGGACTCGTTTTTGTGTTAAAATATGTCTTTACAAGCCCAAAAAGTGCGGCTCCCATAAGCCAAATCTGATAAGAGGCCAGTGTCTGGCAGCTAGCCAGGAAAAGATGCTGGCTTGTATTTCCATATAGGCTTCCTAGTATAACTCTGTAGCCCTGGGCATATATTTTGCCCTTCCTGTGCTAGGAAGCACTGTCCTAAGGATGGGAAATGTGTGGAGGAACCTGATCCTAGACCAACACTTTTCCTTTGAGATGCTTCACGCATGCTTCATATCTTCTCCACAATTTGGCAACTGTCTGGACATGCACAGCTCCAGAACTTTGAATGTGTTCTGCTGGAGCCTTTTTTAATAATATGTTTGGATTAACTCCTTCAACAACTTGCAAACGTGGATCAGTGGCAGGGTTTGGAGTCAATCCCAAAAAGAGTCGATCTAGGAATCTATCTAGTAATCCAGAGTTCACTCCAAAGCTTTGCGCTCAGTTCAGGCTCAGGTTTGCCTGAGTGAGATTTTGCTTTCACTGTCTTGACAACCTGTCTGAGAAAAATGCATCCTTCCAACATTCCGCTTTGCTGGTCATACACTCTAAGAAATAAAGGTACTGAACTGTCACTGGGGTGGGACCCCTCTCATCACTGGGGTGGTACCCTCAAGTGTACATCTCAGTACCTTTAGTCAGGGAACATAATTGTATCATAAACCATTGAAATGATATTTTCTAAACCGTATTGACTCCACCTGTACCTGCACAGAACCTGTATTTCTAACCTTGTAATCAAATCCTAATTATTTTCCTGATAAGGCACTGGATTACAGTTGTACTGTAAGCAGGTAGAAGAATTAGATTATTTTTCATTGTATTTATGAAACTGCATTTTGGAATCATAATTTATCATCATCTAATAACTATCACATTTTTTGTTAACTTAATGTTGGTTATTAGGTTCAAGGGATCACGATTCACTGAAATCATTTGTGATCGGCATGCATTTTACATTTATATCATTTGGCTGACGCTCTTATCCAGAGCGACTTAAAATTTGATTATTTTTACATAGGTAGGCCAAGGTGGTGTTAGGAGTCTTGCCCAAGGACTCTTATTGGTATAGTGTAGGGTGTTTGCCCAGGTGGGGATTGAACCTCCGTCTACAGTGTGGAAGGCAGAGGTGTTAACCACTACACTATCCCAACCACACCCATCCCTACCACAACCACTACACTATCCCAACTACACCCATCCCTACCACAACCACTACACTATCCCAACCAATGCACACAGTAGTGTAATGAGATGTGACATTTAACTAAAAGAATATTGCTGCTGTTGGAACAAAATCTCCAATTTTTGTCATTTTCTACTTTTTTACATAAATTGAAACTGCCATTGACTTTTACATTGTCTAAAAATATCACGATAAATGGCCTTACATTAACTTCCATTATAAGTTAAGAAGGTTTTTTCCTTTCCCTGTAAAATTACTATCTTATTATGATGAAAATCTGAACAATCCAACTACGTCTCAGAATATGGACCAGCCTAAATTCTACACTTTTGTAGACTTCCTCCCTCGACTTAAATCAGGGGTTTGATGGGTTTGACTTCCTTTGACGCTTTTGTAGTTAGAGATGGTGGCAGAGATTCTCCCGAGGCGAAGTGAAGAGAAAAGTCTGTGTGCGTCTTTCTATCTGCAGAGTCAGCGATTATACTTGTACTGGCGTCTTTAGGCTGTAGGCTGCAGCTTATGTGCTGTTTTCTCCCTCCAGATGACAGGCACCACGCAGCAGAACTCGAAGGCCCAGCAGGTCCACATCTCAGCGTCATCCACAGCCGGGGCCACTCCGGTCAGTGTGACCCTCGACCCACAGGCCCAGCTGGAGTCAGACAAACGGGCCGTTTACAGGTGAGCTGTGGTCAGGGTCGTGTTATACAGAGTTACAGAGTGCTCAAACATTTTGCTCATCAGGAGGATAGAAATATCATTTGTTTAACCCATAGATGTCTAGAGATATGTGCCATTTTTGTTTAAATACTATTACATGACTACATCATTAAATAGGTAGTTTATTCAATATTAAATTATGTTTGCATTCAATTTGCGTTATATCTTCTACACTTCTGACTTTTTCCTCTTTGTTCTGTTGCCATTAAATGACAAAGCATGCAAAAAAATTTAATTTCTCAAAACAATGACTATATGAACAACACTGTTGATGTTGCATTACCTTTTCTATGTACAAATATGAAGTAATTTAATGTAACAATTATGAAATTACAACATACTTCCATCACTGAGGAAGGCTAAAGCTTATACCATTGTCCAATAAGCCAAAATTGACCTGTTTTTCCATAGTCTGGACTTAATTGCTTATTACAGTTTGAAAGAATACATCTTTTTCATACATAAAACTTCTGAAAGATTAAAAATCCATAAGTATTGAAATATATGTCCTCATATGGAACATGCCAAATGCTTTCTTATTTCTGTGATATCATGATGATACTAGTACATTCTGTAAATATTGCAAAGCAGCACAGAACCTTAGCAACCTCAGAACCTTTGACCATGAGTCATGAATATTTTCTCAGCAGAACAAAAATATCAGTGTAACATTTGTTAGATGTCTCAAGAAAATCTTCCATGTGGCACAGTTTGCTTTTATTTTCACCCGAAATCAGGGTTTGGAGTTTTGCTCTCACTTTACGGCTGTGGAAGACAATCAATCAGGTTTAGACATCAAGCCTCGTGACAATCAGGCTAAAACAGTGAAGAGTTTCGGCTGTGGAGACTGATTTACACGGTTTACAGGATAGAAGTGTCACAGTTACATACGGCTCTCATAACAAATTCATACCGACACATGCGGTTGTTACAGAGTCTGAACAGCGGCAGGCATGCATTAGTCATATTTTCTTTCTTCATTCCCAGATTCAATAACACACAACACGCTGATGGTTTAGTAGTTAACACTTCAGTGTTAACCCTTCGTGTCCTGGTTCATTACAGGACGCTGGTTCTTGGGCTGCTGCATATCATTTTCATTCAGTCTGGGCTACTACCTTTGTGTGTGTGTGCTGCATGGTGTGCGGCTGGTTTGGCGGAGCATGGAGCTGGCTGTGATTAGCAGTGTGTGGCAGCGCTGCAGCAGTGGCGGCGGCCCCTCAGGCGAGTGTGTGAAGGCCTGGGCAGGCCTGAGGCTGGATCTCTCGGCTCCTCTAGAGACACAGCAAAGCCTTTGATGTGAGCAGCCTGCCTGAGGCAGCCCGCAGGCACACACACACACACGCGCGCGCACACAGCCTGTTCTTACAGTCCTCTCCCTCTTGAATCACTCATAGGTAGATACACACACACACACACACACACACGTACAGACACAGACTCTTAGTCTAGACGCGCACACACACACACACACACACACAAACACAGCCTAAACACAAACACACACACACACACTCAGCCTAGGTGCATATATACTCACACACACACACACACACACACAAACAGATGCAGTCTCAGCCTAGCTGTATACACACACACACACACACACACACACATACATACAGACAGCCTAGATGCATATACATAAACACACACAAATACAGCCTAGACAGATACATACACACACACACACACACACACACACACACACACACAAACACACACACACGTGCACACACAGACAGCCTAAATGCATATAAATAAACACAGATGGATTATATGCATATTCATATACACACAAACACAGCCTGCATGCATGTGTACACACATTCAGCCTAGAAGCATACATACACACACACACACACACACAACCTAGATGCATGTATGTACATATACAAACATACACATACAAATATGTGTACAAACACAGCCTAGACACATACACACACACAAACATATCCCAGATGCATATATATGCGCTCACACACACACACACACACACACACACACACACACACACACACACACACACACACACACACACCTAGATACATACACACACATTTTCACAAGCACTACACCATCACTTATAGCCAGTGTTTAGTGTAACATGGTACAAAATAATGATTATTACTTATAAGCAAGTACAGTAACAGATTACAGTTTAAATTCTTGAAAGCACAATACAAATATTGACTTCACAAATTACTTGCATTACTTGTATGTCTTTACTGGCATATTGTTAATTACGAGCAATGCATTTAAAACATACATTTCCTCTATATAGATTATCCATGATTGTCGTTATACATAATTTGCACACACAAGACAGTCAACTGACTGCATGACTGTGAAGCGCAGCACAAGCATGAAAAGCACTGGTAGATGCTGTAAACTTTATGAGCAATCTGTCAAAGCATTTCATCATCCGAAAGTTAAAGGATGGATAAAGACTCCCTTGCTGAAGAAGAAAGAACCCACAACTCACCTAAACAGGCTGGATTTGATTTTCACTAAGAATCAGCTCTGTACGCCTTTCATTTGAAAGGTTTTGTTTCGAGGCACCTGTTTTTGAACTGTTTCTACTGAATAGTTTTTTTAACAGCATTAGCCTTCATGAGTTGAATCAGGCACAGCAGGCTTTTAAATGATGTTTACTGTGATTGAGTTTTCCCTTGTACTTTGTGGTTGCTAGATTTGTATACGGTTTAAAAAGTAAAGTGGAAGTAATGAGTAATGAGAGTACCTTTTCCAGGAAGTAGTAAGTAAAGCACTTCCATTAAATTCCGAAATAAGTAACAAGTAATCGGTAATGGAATTACTTTTTGAGAAGCCACTTCAGCACTGATTATAAGGCATACACAGACATCACACACATGGCCTTTGTCTTACGTTCTTCTCTCTCCTTTATCACTCATAGATAGACATACAGTGTGTAAGTCAGAGACCACCACTAACTTACTTCATTTATGTAGTATCTAGTCCAAACAGCCACTAATTCATTCATTTTTCAAAGCAGAAAAGATGCATTTAGCTGAAAATTACACGGAAGCCTCAGCAGCTAAATATGATATCAAATGTTTCAGCATTCAGTCTGTCCACTCTGTACCTTTACCACCAGAGGTGTGGACTCGAGTCATAAGACTTGGACTCACGTCATGAATGTCATGACTTTAGACTTGACTCATAGAATCGAGAAAGTCTTGGGACTTGACTTTGACTACAACACCAGTGATTCTCGGACTCGGACTCTATTAGACCTTCAAAGTTCAGTCTAAGAAGTTGGTTGCATTTTCTGCTCCTCACAGTCCACATATTCCCAAACACACTCAGTGATGCAGCTTTTTTGTTTGATTTGCAAACTTTTTTTTTTTTTTTTTATTTCCTCAGTAACAGCTTCAGTCCCACAGCTTTGACTTGTCTTCTCACATCAGAAGGGTGGGTAGAAACACCTGTGTGTGAAGTACTGTTGATTTGATGGTCTACCAGCTGTTGCATGGCTGTCACATCTTCTTGTCGTTTTTCTTTTTTTTTTTTTTTTAACTCCACTTTTGTAAGTGTTTTTACGTGTTTTAATCTGACTTTCTTCTTGTTTATGCTAATCATATTATTGGTCTTTTGCAAAGTACTGTACATGCACACACACTTGCTGTCACACTTTCCCTCTTGTCTTTCACACACATGTGCATTGGTCTCTCCCAGGCACAGTTAAGCTGTCAGTCATTAGTTAGTAAATGGCTCTTCACAGCTTTGTGCTTGCATCCTTCATGACAATTTATAAATGCTCCAAATGTCTACAGGCTAAACCGACAGCTAGCACTGTCGGCTTATTCAGATCAGCATCCAGGCGCACTGCAGTACGCAGTATTAATTCTGACTATCAAAGGTTGTGGAGATGATAAACAGTTTGTTGTGCGTAGAATAGATATATCCTCTCATTGTTCCGTGCATCTAAAGCAACTGGAGAGCAAGCAACCCTCCAGATGAAATGAATGAATCTGTTTTAATGGTCAGTTTAAGTAGATGCTTCATTTATTAAAGAATAAAAGCCATAATAGAATTAAAATGTTCTGGAATTTAAAATCAGTTTAGTTTGTCGGTTTGTTCACCATATTGGCTTTGCACACGGTAGAATAAAACACCTAAGAGAACAAAGAAAACATTGTGAAGCACTGAAAGCACCACCCTCTCTTCATGTTTACCGAGGCTTTGATAGTTGCTCTAATATTATAGGCTTGGATTGAGAGAGCTTTGGTAGCGGTGTAATTTATCTTGGCAGGTTGTTTACTCTTTAACAGCAAATGCTTGCATTTCTCATCGCTCTAATTGCCAGCATTGTGGGTGTATGGTGTTGTTTACTGTTTGTGGGTTTGCAGTGTTGTCTAGACTCTTCCCTGACTAGCATGGCTTAATTATTAACGGTGGAATAGACGTATGATATAGTAATTATCTTAACAGGTTGAGCCGTGCTTCTAATAAAGCATCGTGAAGATCTTGTGTTCCTATCAGATTCGCAGCAGGGGGGCTACATCTTTAGGCTAAAAAAGATGAATGCAATGCAAGTCCAAGCCGCTTTTGCCACATTGAGGGCAAAACAGTGTGTAGGGAGTATGTATGTAATATTGTGCAGTAGTTTCAGTCCAGCCTGGTCAATTCAGTACTAGAATGCATTCAAGGTTTTGATAGTGAGTAAAGCATGTCATGTGTATGATGGGATGCTGGTGGGATTGGCGATAGGCCTAATTAAACTGTACTATTTATGCTCTTTTTGTAATGAAATTTGTAGTTTGTGAGTCTTCTTTAAGTGCTAATAATATCCAAAATATGCTCAGAAAATCGTATTGTGACACGTAATATCATCAAGTTGTCCGCCCCAGATACAGATTTTACAGATATCAATTTTATGGGGCTACATATTCCGATAACTAAAACTATCGGCTGGTGTAAGTTTACATTGGAGTATTGAATGCTTGATTTTACTTTAAACTCTGATGCCACGTTCACATGTTTGTGTTGATAAAAATGTCATTTTTCACACTATAGTGGTGCTTCGCCAACAGCGACATGAAGCCATGCAAATGTTGCCATGGTGACCGTGGTGCCGGCAAAAACGGCAGATTATCAGAGGAGAGCTTTAGCAGCGTAGATTGCTTATTTAAGGCGGAGAAAGGCAGGAGGACGCTCTGTACGCCTTTACTTTGTTGTATGAAAGAGTTTATCTGTAACTCAAGATGTTTGGCATGCAATCAACATCTGGGTTATTCCACCATTGTGGTCGACATGGATTAAGGTCCCAGGCCAGCTGGGCAATATAGTCACGTCAGCGTGTCCTGGGTCTTCCCCGGGGTCTCCTCCCTGGTGGACTCACGAGGGAGGTTCTCCAGGAGGCATCCTAACCAGATGCCCGAACCTGGCTCCTCTTGACGTAAAGAAGCAGCGGCTCTACTCCGAGTCCATCCCGGATGACCGAACTTCTCACCCTACCTCTAAGAGAGAAACCAGACACCCTGTGGAGGAAACTCATTTCGGCCGCTTGTATTCGCGATCTTATTCTTTTGGTCATTACCCAAAGCTCATGACCATAGGTGAGGGTAGGAACGTAGATCGACCACTAAATCGAGAGCTTTGCCTTGTGGCTCAGCTCTTTCTTTACCACAACAGACCGGTAAAGAGCCTGCATCACTGCTGACCCAGCACCAATCCGCCTGTCAATCTCCCGCTCCCTTGTACCATCACTCGTGAACAAGACCCCGAGATACTTAAACTCCTCCACTTGAGGCAAGAGCTTATCCCCGACCCAGAGAGGGCTCTCCACCCTTTTCCGCCTCAGAACCATGGTCTCGGATTTAGAGGTACTGATTCTCATCCCGGCCACTTCACACTCGGCTGCAAACCGATCCATGGAAAGCTGAAGTTCACTGCCTGATGTCCCCAATAGGACCACATCATCTGCAAACAGCAGTGATGTAACCCTAACCCTAACCGGACACCCTCCGTCCCCTGACTACGCCTAGAAATTCTATCCATAAAAAGAACCCGCACTGCTCCTGAATCCGAGATTCGACTATAAGCCGGACTCTCTTCTCCAGTACCCCTGCATAGACCTTACCAGGGAGGCTGAGGAGTGTGATTCCCCTGTAATTGGAACACACAATGGACGAGCCTATTCCCGTGTCTCCAGACTCTGCCTTCTCACTGGAGAACGTGTCGGTGGGATTGAGGTCCTCAAAGTTTTCCTTCCATCGCCCAATGACGTCTTCAGTTGAAGTCAGCAGCACACCATCTCCACTATGTACAGTGCTAGTGGCACACTGCTTTCCCCTTCAGAGTCGCCTTACGGTTTGCCAGAATCTTTTCGGAGCCGACTTAAAGTCACTTTCCAAGGCCTCACCAAACTCCTCCAACACATGGGTTTTTGCCTTGGCGACGACTGAAGTCGCAAATTGCTTGGCCTGTCGATACCTGTCAGCTGCCTCTGGTGTCCCACAGGCCAACCATGCCCGGTAGGACTCCCTCTTCAGCTTGACGGCGTCTCTCACCTGGGGTGTCCACCACCGGGTTCGAGGATTACCGCCCCGACAGGCACCAACTACCTTGCGGCCACAGCTACAGTCAGCCGCTTCAACAATGGAGGAGTGTAACATGGCCCATTCTGAGTCAATGTCCCCCACCTCCCCCGTTATCTGGTCAAAGTTCTGACAGAGGTTTGAGTTGAAGATCAATCTGACAGGTTCTTCTGCCAGACGTTCCCAGCAAATCCTCACTATACGTTTGGGTTTGCCCGGTCTGACCGGCATTTTCCCCCACCACCTGATCCAACTCACCACCAGGTGGTGAAACTACATCACCTAAACATCTCTTAACCTACTCACTCGACGCCCAGGACTTGCTCATGTGGTTTAAGACACAGTGTGGCTGACTGTGAACTATAAAAATGAAACATACTGCAAACAGGCACTTCAGACAACAGGCAGAAACCACCTCAGAAACCACCTCAGGAGTAAGAGTGGTGATCAGTATTTATGAAAATGGCTATCATAATACAGAGGAATCAGAGTGATACAACATCACTTTTACTGCATGAGTACCTGCCCTGGTGTGGTCTGAATTGGCTACAGCAGTGACGTTTTGGCCATTTTCTCGCAGTAAGTCATACTGTGCTCTAAACCACATCGGCAAGTCTGCACTTCCTACATGCACATCTTATTGTGTGTGGGTTGAGAGGTTTTAGGGATGTATATTTTTACAAAAACATTTGTGACTATTCTGGTGTTTGTTAGCAATAATAGCCTCGTAGCTCCAGTTCTAAACTGAAGATGCAAAATTTGGATTCTAGGCAGGTCTTGGCTGATCGATGACATCTTGGGAAAGTGAAAAATTAGATTTTCTATTAAGAACGTAAGAAACTAACTATTATTTTAATAGTAATCTAAGTTTAAATGCCTTTTACTTTCCTCTCACTTTTCATCAGTGATCTTCTAGAAGAAACTCATCCTCATGTAAAAACCTGGTTCTGATGCATAATATATATTTTATTATATATTATATAGATTTTTCAATTTGTTTAGATTTAAATGCTACATCAGCCCTTTATTTAAAAAAAAGAACAATCTAGTTTTCCATGCTATGGACTAATGACTGCAGTTTTTAAGAAAAACAAGCTGAAAATATTCACCAGAATAAGAACTTTTGGTGGGAAAGAACTTCATTTATTAACACTGCTATCTCTTCACCCCCGAACATGCTGTTTCTCTCTCGTCTTGTTGATGGATCCACTATTTTACAGCGCATAGCATAGTGCAATTAGCAGTTTGCCTGATTAGCTACATGCGTTATAAACCTCATGTTCATTTCAGAGGCATTACGAGTGCGTATCAGGCGCAGAGTGTTATTCTCTGCATGAAGTTTATCGATATTCACCACCTTCGGCACAACTCTCACTCTCTCGCTCTCTTCATCCCTCTCTTTCTTTTTTCCCGGTACAGAGTGTATTTGCATTGAGACTGGATTTTAGGACTTGGGGTGCACAGTCATGCTGCTTCTCATTGAACTCCAGTGGATGTAGAGATTCATGAGAGGGAGAAAGAGAGAGAGAGAGAGAGAGAGAGAGAGGCCTCCATAGAGTAGAATGTCAGAGGCCCAGCAGCGGCAGCTCCAGCAGCAGCTGCCTATATCACACCCATCAGGAGTGCTTTTAATTTGCCGGCGTGAGGGGAAGCGGTGAAGCAGCACTTCCCAGCTGCAGTAATGCACCATAAAGTCTGTTTACATTCGCTGCCGGGAAGCTTTCACTGTCGTTTGGTGCCCAACATCCCAACCACTCACGCTATGCTAAGGGCTTCAGATCCCTGCACCATCAGAGTCACTCAACTCAAGCCAGTCACACCCATGATAATGGTGAGGGTGGGCAATATGAACGCTGATATTAATATGTTCTGGTATTTTCTGGTATGATATATCAAATAAACAACAAAATCAATCAATTCATGAAAAAGTTAATGAAAGAAATTAATGTCTATAAGATTATAAAATAACACAGTTTTCTTTGTACACTCTCGGAATACATTTTATATTGTTTATTTGTCAGTTTACGAGCTAAAGTTATTATTTATTCTTTTCAGTCCATCAAGGAAATGATAACAGTCAGCAATAACGACCAGGCTTACTGACTGAACCTCAAAATAATACTCATACTTAACTGAAAATGTAAGTGAGGTAGGTAGTAAAAATACTCACGTTAGTGGGGCAAACAGTGTCTCCTTTCTGTAAGTCAGTATTTAGTATTTTATTTACCTCAGTACTTTCTTTTCCCTGCATCTTTTTAGTTAAATATAACTAAAACCCAGTGGTGAAGTTTCTGAACTTTTCCCTTCTCTCCTATCTCTAAAGGGTCTGCTGGGTTGCCTACAGAGCTAATGTTAATGTTAATGAAGCAGTGTTTTTTTTGGGGTTTTTTTTTGAGGGTCCCATTTTATAGGGCAAGATTTCAACCACTGTAAGGTGACACTTGAAAACAAGGGGTATGAGTAAAAAGAAGAAATGCGATTGGGCCTAAGAGTGCAGTGTTGCAGCTTCATGGGTTTGGTCCACATCTAAGTGGCATGATGTTATATAATAGCTATACTGAACGGAATATTCTGAAATTATGTGACAAAGGCAAACATGCTTCATAGCATCTAACATTCTAACATCCGTGTGAGTCAGTGAGTTTTCTTTCTTTCTTTATTAAATAAATTAGTTACCTTTTTTTTCATGCACTGGAAATGTGACTTAACAAAATGTGATAGGTGCACATTTAATTAACATTTTGTAAAGGCCAGTGTTGCAACATCCTGAATACAGCTTGTTTTCCACTGTGTGGGGAGACCTTTCTCTATGAACATGTTGGGCTCCAGTTTCATCGCGAACAACCACATAAACCTTAAGGCTCATTTACCTGCCTTAATACATTCCCACCCCCTTTAACTCTAACGGACTAGGCTTGGGCCCAAATTTCAAATTCTCACACCTATGACTAGACAAAGCATCAAACAGGTTTGTAATATTTACCTAATGATTCATAGTATTTATTGAATTAGCCATAAGATCAATGACTAAGTACGACACCTGCAGTTTAAGGGACGGATGAAGCTTTGCTGTAAACTTTCCAAAGAGCATCTCCACATATCCCATTGGCCTGCTGTTGATTTCACATATCACTCAGTGCAATAGTGGTTTTCTGTCATGCAGCTTTCTTCATCTGGCATGATTACCAGGCTGGAGGATGTGAGGATGAGTGCTGAACTTTATTGAGATACACAGGAGCATTGGCTAGCAGGAGATGAAACAAACACTGGGCTATGACAACACAATGAACTACGCTCACACTGAATCACACTGATAAACAGAGAAACATAAAATGAGAACACAGGCCAGTAGAAAACTGATAAAGAATCTAAAGAACACTGAATGAACCACAGAAATATAGCAAAAAAACACTAATAGGGTAGGCAAGGCTAGGGTGGAGAGAGACAAGACTAGAGGAACTAGGACAAGGAATCATGCACATTTAAATTCATGCCATTTGGCAGATTACAAATGTATGATTTTTACCCAGGTAGGCGAATGTACTGTTAGGAGTCTTGCCCAAGAACTTTTATTGGTATGGTGTAGGGTGCTTACCCAGGCAGGGCATCGAACCCCAGTCTACAACATGGCAAGCAGAGTGATACTCATAATACCTGCCATATAAATGGGGATGAAACCTGGCTAAGGAAACTCTGACACTCCTTATCCACTGAGTGTGAATGATGGTGTCCACATGATTCCAGTCTGTCACATAAAGAATCATTACAACAGCAAAATTAGCTAAATGGCCTGTATAATAAGAGCGGGCTAGTGAGGCTACTGACTTAAAAACAGATAACTAGCCTGAATAAATGCAGGCTTACCAGCCTATCTAATAAAAGCTAATGACAGTAAACTAACCATTTTATCTAAATGCTAGATAACCTTCTTTCTAAGAACACCTATTAACTAGTCTGACTTATGGAAACTGGCAATCCAGGCTGTCTAATAAAAGCTTGCAAGCCTGTCTAATAAAAGCTTGCTAACTGGATCGTTTTATAAAAGCTTGCTAACCAGCCTGTCTACTAAAAGCTAGAAAGCGTGTCATATCAAAGCTAGTTAACCAGACAGGTTGCTAAAACATAGATAATAAGAATGTCCAATAAAGCAAGTTAACAAGCTTGTCTAATAAAAGGTAACTAAGCAGACTGTTGCTAAGAGATAGATAAAAGCCTGTCTGATAAAAAGCCCGCTAAACATGCTGTCGTACAAAAGCTAACTAGACAACTAAATAACAGCTCATCTGCCTTTTTAATAGAAGCTATTTAACCACCCTGTCCACTGAAAGCTGGTTCACCAGAATGTCTACTAAAAGCTATATGACTAGTTTGCCTAATGAACGCTGACTTACCACCCTATGTGAGTGAGGGGAGACTCCGCTGGCCTCCTATGCCTCTCTCTAACAAACATTATATTCTGGGCAAAAGCTTCTTGATATGTTTTTCTCCTGTTTTTTTCTATTTGCTCTGTATTATTGTATCTTAGAGCTCTATTTAACCCTTTATGCCTGTAAACCAGAGAAGAGAGATGTGTATCACTATGGACCATTACCTCTCTGAGAGAGAGAGAGAGAGAGAGAGAGAGAGAGAAGAAGAAGAAGACGAACAAGAAGAAGAAGAAATGAAAACAGGCTAGAGAGAGAACTGCGCAACTGATTGAAATGCAGCAGCAGGGGTCCCTCATAAACCCTGATGGTGAACGCTGTATGTGTGTGCGTGTGCATGTGTGTGTGCCCCCTGTGCAAGGTTAGCTCCAGACATGTAGCCTGGAGGGGAGAGAGAGAGAAAGAGAGAGAAAGAGAGAGAGAGAGAGACTGTGTGTATGAGCAGTCTCAGCGTGGGGGCACCTCAGACTGGGTTTAATAAAGGCAGCAGCCACTGGCTCGCCCTGATTAGGATGGCAAACACACCGGGTAGCACGCCCCCATCGCCCTGCAGCCTGTGGGTGGCCCACTGCGCTCCCCAAACAACAGCAGCTACCGCTCGCTCTGAAAGAAAAAAAAAAAAACACGCTCCATTTTCACACGCTAAATCATATTAACCCCTTCAACTCTAAAGATCTGGGAGCTGGTCCAGCCTTTCCTTTTGCACTTACATCTACATGCACTGAAAAGTGTGATGCATCGAACTGACTTGATTTAAATGTGTGAATCATTTCCACATCGTCTTTCTGTTTACTTACTTTAGGCAACAGTGTTAAGATAGTGTAGCTAATTTGTGTGGGAATGAGTAAATTCAATACATAACTTTTCAAAATATGGACGTGCCTAATATGGTATTAGTCTCGCTGGGCCAAGCGTCATCTCATAACATGTTTCTGGGCACTATCACGACATATTTTGAGCCAAATTTGAGTGATATTAAGACTTCAGATTGCATGAAATTTCAAACCAATCGAACACCTCATGAAGGAGGGACTCAAAGTGGTGGGGAGTTTGTCAACAATGTCCAATGATAACAGGCTGGTCATCCTGGATAGATAAAATAGAAGTTAGCATGGCTGGAAAGTTTTCCAAGAAAGCTCCAAATAAGCACATAGATGAGTGCAGAGAACAAAAGAGCGGAGAAAAACAGTTCCATTAACTCTCAATCGCATTTCGCTGTCTAGCTCCTTTGCTTTGCCAGTTGTACTCCAGTGTAATGGAACTAGTTGACACTGCCATAGTCAATGTGTTGCACTTTAAAGGTTAAAGGTTTTCACTTGATATTGTGGCGGTGTGGCTAAACATGCTGTGTTTAGGCCAAAGAGGACAACATTTCTGCTTAGTGGATGACTGGGAAATGCATTGTTTTATTGATGAAACACCTTTTATAACTTCAGATATCGTGGTTAGCCTAGGTGCACTAAGTTACTTCAGACTTCTCAATCATGTCTGATTCACATTAAGGCCCTTGTGCTTCCTAGCTAAGTAATATACAATAGTAGAGAAGGCACTGAGCTGCCTACCTCTCGTTGGCTGGCTTAAACACCTGGTTGCCAGGCTAAATGCAGTGATGTAGTTATAGTCCAGTGGAATAAAACTTTGAGTGGTGTCAACTTGTTTAGTGTCAGCGTTTAACATTAACAGATCTCACACCAGCTTGCGACGGCGTCAACTGTTTTTGATACATCAGACTTTAAAAGAACACAGAATAACACAGGCGGTTGTACACTTGTTTCACTGCAATCCAGAACCAGAAGTTTAAGAAGTTGTCCTAGATGTGTGTTCTTGTGTTAAGTTAACAGCAGTCTTTTTAAAAGCCTGAATTTTGCCTGTATATCTGTTCCTTTTTTTTATAGAAACAGATCATACAGTGACAGAATCCACATAATCATAAATATATGTTGACAAAACTCAATATGCACACTTACAATTGTTGTTCTCTAAGAGTTTTTTAGTAAAGAAAATAGTTCTCTATTGAACCATGAACACCTCTAAAGAACCTCTTGCATGATTAAAGGGTTCTTTACATTGTGAAAGTGTTCTTTAGATTGTTGGAGAATGTGAGGTATATGGTTCATCATCGCTGCTTTACATTGGATGTGAATTTCATGATGATGGGACAAAAAATGACTTGGAGAAATGTCTGGTTCCACTGACTTACATTAAAAGTAAAGGATGTTTTTTCCCCTCTCCTGTGAAGTTACTGTTTGTGAGATATGAAGATGTGTTCTGACAGCACCAATATGGAACCATTTTGAAAAGGGTTCTATATGGCACCAATAGGGTTCTTCTATCTTAGCCTATTTGGTGCTATATAGAACCCTTTTCAAATAGCTTCTATATAGAAATATATAAAACACATTCTCCAACAATCTGATGACCCTTTTATGATGCAAAGAACCCTTTTATCATGCAGAGGGTTCTTTTGGTGCTCAGGTCTTTATTTAGAACCATTTTCTTTACTAAGGAACCTTTGAAGAGTCATCATTTTTAAGAGTGTAGTTTAAGGCAGGCGTGCTGTGATTTAGGTGTGCAGCTCGCACGATGCTACCAGTGGCCGGAAGCTTTGGCTTTATTAGCAACTTTAGCCATGTAGCTCTAGAAGCAAACTTCAGACACCAAACAAGCCTTGAGATGATCGTCTACATTTGGGATAAGAGGAGAAACATTGTAAAGTCTGTAGTTGTTGCATTTCTACTGTAGCCTCTTCTTCACAAGTGTTCTCAGCGCTATAATTATGTAAGCCTAGTAAGATTCCCCTGTAAAATCAGCTTATGAAAAATGTAACACTCTAAAACACAGGCACTTTTAACGCTAGAGCTATATATATATCCTTCATGAGCTCTACACAAATAAGACATTTTTGATGAATTCAGTGTTTTTTTTCTGCCTTTGAAGTCGCCAAACTCTGGAAACTCATCTCAGAGCCTTCAAGGTATTGATGGAGGAGAGTTCTGTGTCTTTTCTGCGTCAGATTTGGAGTGATTCTGCTGACTCCTGCCTCTGTAAATGGCACTTTTTACGGGCGTGGTAATGGTCCCCAAGGCGCTTGTGGATTTCCAGCCCCCTCTGCACTGCAGATAGGGCCTGTTTCTGGCTCTTTACCAGCGGCTCCAACACCTCACACTCCCACTACAGGGTTATGGCTGCAGCATCTGTTTTTATTTGAACCCGTGCACCACAGTCAGCATGAAGTATAATACAGTCAGCTTATTAAACATGCTTCTGTAAGACAGTGAACAGGCTCAGACAAGTATTCGGTGCTTTGAGCAGAAAATGATTAGTTTCTGGTGTCAGTTGTGTACACTGCCCATACAAAGTTTGTCTTGATCATTTTCTTCTTCAAAATATTCCTAAAAACGCATCGGATCACACTTTATTCAAAGGTTACCAACACAGGGACCTTATAGCACAAGCAGAAATATAGAATGCTGTATGTACAAAGTGATATTTGAGTATTTAGATATAATTAATGTCAGTATTCACGAGGTGTGAGATGTTTTATGAAGTAAATGAGATTGTATTGAATGGGAAGATATGTATTAAAATTCTCACCTTAGCTTGAGGCATCAAAATCTACAACCCCAATTCCAATGAAGTTGGGACGTTGTGTAAAACATAAATAAAAACAGAATACGATGATTTGCAAATCCTTTTCAATCTATATTCAATTGAATACACTACTTCATTGGAATTGGGGTTGTAGAACTACTATGTATTGATCTGTCTTAGAAATGTGTTGCTTGGGAATGATACTCCAGATTTTTTATAAATGTCCCACTTGAGTTTGTGGCTCATATGCCAATACAATGCCATTTGTTCTCTGAATATCTTGATTGTCATTGTTTTAATGCTGTGCTAAAACAGTGTTAAAAGTGTCCATCACTTTAGTGCACGGACCTTATGACAGCATAGTGGCATTCACTTCATAAAACATCTTTTGCTATTGTTATAATAGTGTTATAAATGTCCATCTTTCTAGCAGAAGGGCCTTTGGTCAAATCAGTGGAATCAATTCCATTAAACAGCTTGTCAGTTTGAATGCTTTGTTGTAACAGTGTTAAAAAAAGAGTGAACAGATCTGCATAACTTTAAACAGCAATGTTCCTCACTCATACCCTGGTCCTTATGCACATTATGAACTTTTAGCAAATACCACATTTGCATTTTAAGTATAAAAGAGGATTATTGTTATTGTTATAAGTTCTAAAGTGCATGCAGCCTTTTTGTCCTTTTTATTTTCATTTTTTTAATGTCAAAAAGTAAAAAAGTCAGACGTGCAGCATTAAAATCTAATCCGAATTGAATGTAAATGTAACTGATTACATGAATACTGTGTAATTACACATTCTTGGCATGAATACTATATGATTTAAAGAATACCTTACATAATTAATTAGTAATTCCTAAATAATTACATAACACAATGTAATTAAGTATTTTATTTTTAATTACATTGCTACATTTGAACAGAATAGTAGAGTTATTCCCTTTCTAGCTTTATTTTATCCTCTCAATTTTGTCATTGCTCAGTTTCTAGTTGTCCCGCAGCGAATGAGTGAGGATGATAATACAGCAAACGAGATATTTTTTTGGTGGTCTTGTATGTTTGGCATTCATTCCATTATTTGAATGGTAATTATAAAACTCAGGGTCGTTTCCCCTCATCCGGGCCTGCTAAAACAAGCCTCTGGGGGTTAAACTGATAGTGTCCTCAGGCTGTGGTGCTGTAGGATGTGCCGGGGTTATGATCCAGAGCTAAAGGGACGGAGGGGGAGAGATAAGTGAGCTCACAGCCTCCAGGGTGCGCTGTGGTGGAGGCGGCCGGCGTGGCGGAGGAGAGCCGTACGAGCCCAGAGGGAGCGTAGGATCGTCTGTGTGTTCCGCTGCAAGCCTGTTTAGTATTCGCCTCACGTCGGCACAAGGGAGCCGCATTAAATTGGGATCAGGCAGATTAGAGTCTAATATAGCGGGCTATTAAAGGCTGCAAATGAGAGCGGTGGGTTACAGCTGGAGCAGAGGCCCCTCACCCAGTCCCACCGCCTCTATAGCCTTCAGCTCACAGCACAAACACACAGACACAGGCACATACACACCGTACACACACTGTCATACACACACAGTGGCTTTTATAATGATATATGTCTCCCTGCTTAATCTGAAGCTTCTGCTGTACAGCATTACAGCTGTTTTGTAAGTGATATTGGAACAAAATGATGATGAAGAATTCTGTGAGTCAGATGAACCCAGCTTTAAGATCCTTAAATCACTGCAGGACAGAAAAAAGAGGAAGATTTCTGCTTTAACCCTTGAAGTTGAGTTACTGCTTTATTATATTATTTAATGTAACTATATGCAGTCATATGGTAAAGTTTGAACACTCCTGGTCACTCCTTTTCCCCCATATACTAAATTCAGCAAACAATAACAATATGCATGAAAGTGTGCTGAAGTGTGTTCTCTGTAGAACTCAGTTAAAAAACCAACAAAAACACAATTTGGTGCTCGAACCATTGCCAGCAGTTATACGTTATGTTCAGTTTAAATTCTGTGTTAACAGAGTCTTTTTCTATTTATTATGAGTTCAAGAAATGACAAGAACATGGCTTAAATGTCCTGATGGTCCACAGTTTTTGCTCCAACCTGACTCACAATGTATAGGGATGAAGCACATTTGTGAACCACCTGAGGGCCATGAGGACTGCGTTCAGAAAACACTGTTTTTTTCTCTTAATAATGACTTTATATATGACTATATAATGACTATATATATATATATATATATATATAGAGAGAGAGAGAGAGAGAGAGAGGCTGAGACTCATTTGGGAACTTTCATTGTTAGTGAACATTTGATTGTAGGTATAACTTCAAAACAAGGTGAGACAAAAGTCTGAGAGTTTTGAATACGTGTATATTGGTCAGAGAGACAAAGACTTCTGTTTATTTCTCAGAAGATTCAAGTGAGAAAAGGCCCTAAATCTGTAAGTTGGTGTTGAAACTTGCTGGGAGATATAAAGGGCTTTAAAGGACCAAATTTCTTTCTCTCTTTTTTTTTATATAGAGTTTGATGCAGTACATAAACATTGTGAAAGTTTGAAACAATGCAGTCGTAATATGTAAACTAATGTGCTTCAGTTTTGAATTCACCTTTTTGTGATGTCACAAAAACAACACATTTGCATATATTCACCCAATCATTCCATAGCAGTTTAGCTCCCACCACTCATACTGAAGTTATAAGGAGTGTTTCAGTCCTGACTGTTTTTTGAATGAGGCAAAATACAGAGCAGCCAATCAGAAGAGAGGTCATTTACATACATCAGTCTTAAAGGCACAGTAGTTCAAACAGTCTGTTTACATATCTAAGGGATAAGGAGAGGTTGGAAAATGGTCATAAAAAATAATTATGGCTGTGTTTGCAGCTTAACACCACATAAACATAAAAGGGCTTCAATGGCAAAAATGAAATGCAGGAAAAATGAAGGATATGGTCTAAATGATCTAATCTTGATTGTTTGAATATCACTAGAATCATGATTTTACCTTGATTTTACCTTGATTATCTAGACCAACAAAACTTTTTAAACTCTACACTGTGTCATTGCCATATCAAAATTCATACCTTTTGTATTTATTTACATAATTTGAGAGTGACAGCTGCCCCTTTACATTATGTGAACACTTCCAAGGGATGGACCAATAGAAATGGTTCAAAATGAACTGGAATAAAATCTCATTGCTAAAGTTAAGACTAAAGTTAAGATGAAATTTGTCCTTCTCCAAGAAAGGAGTACAAGTTTTTGTTGTTATGAAGATATGTCATCATTCAAAAACATACAGCGGCAAAAACATAAGCAGCTCAGCGTTTTTGTCGTGATTGTCATGACTGACAGTATCTTTAATGTCCATTCTGGTCCACAGGCACCCCCTGTTCCCTCTGCTGGCTCTGCTGTTCGAGAAGTGTGAGCAGGCCACGCAAGGCTCCGAGTGCATCACCTCGGCCAGCTTTGACGTGGACATCGAAAACTTTGTGCACCAGCAGGAGCAGGACCACAAGCCTTTCTTCAGTGAGGACCCCGAACTGGACAACCTGGTCAGTACGGAAAAATCGAAATCCTCTTCACATCTCTGAACAATGATTAAAGTGATTGGTTTTACTGATGTGTACACAGATGATTACCCCAAGGATCATATTAGGATATGCTCCAGATTCCATTTATAATTTTCCCTAAAAATGTCCCCAATGTGGCCAAATGAGATCCGATTTAACTTTCCCCAAATGGAAAGCGCATCAACAAATCCATCATTTCCGTTTTTGTTTTGTTTGCTTTTTCCCCCCCAGAAGGCTATTGGTTTTTTGCCTCACGTCTCCTCCAATTTTCATGTCATTGTTTATTCTCTTACCTGCTAGTCAGAACTCAGCAGATGCATTTCTGCTCATGTAATAAAAATGCCTCTGTTTACATTTGTTAAATATGGTCATGATCTGTCCCTGTCCACCTCCGAATGTACTTTGATCGATCCAGCTGATTGATAATAATCTGATCCCATTTCTTCCTGGTGTGTTTACATTCAAATTCAAATCAAGTGAATTCAGTGCGTCTCCAAAAAGTTCACATTTTTCTCTTAAGTAATAATAATGAGCTCGATTTATATAGCTCCTTCCACAAACCCAAGGACGCTTCACAGAGAGGAGGAAAAAAGGATCTAATACTTTGAAGATGAAGACTACTGAGCAGTAAAGAGAAAAGTTTTTAAAGTTGAACTTTAAAAGAAGAGAAAGTAGAACAGTCACGAAGAGACTGAGGTAGAGAGTTCCAAAGTTTGGGAGCAGTCGCTCCTCTTCAGGATGTCATAACTAGTTATAATTACTTTATACAACCGTTAGTTCGGCCCACAAAAGCTCGAGAAGCGTTCTAACTGCGCTGTTATTTCACCCTAACATCACTTTTTTTCACAAACACTATCACTCTGCTGAGACGCCGTTGCTAAGCAACGACTTTGACAGCTGTAGGAGACGCTCAAGCCATCTGAACGTTTTGACTTCTTACTTTGCCACAAACAGAAAACGGACACTTTTAAGATCACATTTGACCGACATCCGATTGGTCAGACTCGGAAGATGAGACTACCAATTTGTGTATTTATTTATTTATTTATTTATTTAACAGTTGTATAAAAGCAATAGAACACTCAAGATCATCATCGCTATAATGAACTATGGCGACCAAATCACAGCTGTGAAGTTATTTTGCGATAACACACTCCCCCTCGTGTTCTGTCGCTTAAGTAACATATTAATGGCTGTCCTTTTATCTCTCTGAATCTCTCTAAATAGGCGAATATTCCTTTTGCAGAAAAAAAGAGCATGCCCTCCAGTCCTATTCAGTTTAAACTGGCATTTACCTCAAGGCAGGGCCAATTCTCAGATCAGAGCTATAGCAGTGCTAAGCACCCAATGAGACCAGCCAGCTGGTGGAAGCTCTTGTTCTTGTATAGCTTCTAGACTCTGGAATAGCAGTTTTTGCATTGTAGGTTTTTAAATCCAGATTAAAAGCATATTTGTTGGACTAGAATACGCCTGGAAGTATTGTGGCCTGATTTCTCCTGTTTGTAATTGTGTTATTATTTTATATACAGTGTGGTTTTGTCTTTTCAAAGTTTAACTTGTACTGCTTTGAGATTTCGTTAGTACAGTGAATATTGCTATATAAATTAAGGCTTATTATTAGTAGTAGCAGTAGTAGCAGCAGTGCACTGCAAAAATGGTTTCTTATCAAGTAAAATGATCTTAAATCTTAAATCTCCTGTTAAGATTATTGTAAGCTTGATTCAATATTATTTCATTTCTTTCTAGATATTTTTACTTGTTTTAAATGATTTTTGTAAATAAAATGTTCTCACTATATTGGCAGATAATGTTGCTTGTTTTAAGAAATGTGCTTGAAACCAGCCAAGTATAGAGTCGGTATCCACACCGATCAGGCTTAACATTATGACCACCTTCTTGTTCAAGGTCAAGAGGCTTTTATTGTCATCCCATCTATGTACAAGTACACAGTGGAGTGAAATTGCGTTCCTCCAGGGGCAACACAGTGCAACAAGGAACAAAAGTACGAAGTGCAAACGTGAGAAACAATAAATACGATAAATTAAACAGACATTAGACGCAGTAAACAGACAGGACAGTGCAGCAACGGCACAGCGCTCATTCTGGACATGAGGTCGTGGAATAAGGTGCAGAGATATTGACACATGCTGTGATCTGTGAGTCATGCAATCAGATGACAGACATAAACACAACAGTCACAGTCGTTTCTACACTCATTGTCCATTTTATCAGCTCCACTTACCCTATAGCTGCACTTTGTAGTTCTACAGTTACAGACTGTAGTCCATCTGTTACTCTGATACTTTGTAAGACCCCTTTTACCCTGTTCTTCAGTGGTCAGGACCCCCTTGGATCCTCACAAAGCAGGTATTATTTGGGTGGTCGATCATTCTCAGGACTGCATTAACACTGACGTGGTGGTGGTGTGTTAGTGTGTGGTGTGCTGGTACGAGTGGATCAGACTCAGCAGTGCTGCTGGAGTTTTGAAACACTGTGTCCATTCACTGTCCACTCTATTAGACACTCCTACCTTGTCGGTCCACCTTGTAGATGTAAAGTCAGAGATGATAGCTCATCTGCTGCTGCACAGTTTGTGTTGGTCGTCCTCAAGTCCTTCATCAGTGGCCACAGTGTTTAAGAAATACCCTCATAATTCCACTTTTTATTTTATAACATAGAAGTGGCAGCCACACTTTACATTGTGTGAACACTGTATGACAAACGGACCGTGGAGATTTTTCAGAATAACACTTATCGTATCTTTTAGCTACGTTAACACAGGTTCAGTTAAGCTTTTTCTCTCTTTTCTCTTAAGTTACCATTTTTAAGCTTTTATGAATGATAGTGTCACATTGAAGTTCACTGAGCTGTGCAGCATGTCCCATCCCCTCTGCACTATACAACTATAGCACCCCCTGCTGGTAGAGGCAATCAGGATACTTCGTATCACTGGACAGAAGACATTTGCATGGGTCTTTTATCCCTTTAAAAAGCTTGTATTTGGGCCCACAGTCCCGCTTACAGAGTAATTTGGAGGACCTACCAAATAATCTATAGTAGTACCTGAATATGTCGTAAGATTAGTAACTAAATAAGAAGCGTCGGGTTTAAAAGGCTATTTTAAACCAAAGAACTGTCACATTCCTTTAGCCCTTGTTCTCTTTGTTTCACCCTCCCTCTCTCTCTCCCTCTCTCTCTTTCTCCTGGACCCCCCACCCCCCACCCCCGCCTGACAGCTAGCAGTAATTAGAAATTAGGCGAATGAGGAAAGGGGGGAAAGGTCAATGTTCATCATTACCAGGTCTCTCGGCCGACTAGTGCGGCTCAGTCAATTAACTCTGCATCTGTGTGCTTTACGATGGACCGGTGGCGCAAGGCCCCCTTTCATTGGCGCGGTTACGGCGCCCGTGCCGCAGCGGTGCCGGGCGAGGGATGGCACGGTGCCCCGACGAAACGAGCCGCAGTAATTGGCAGATTTATCTCCTCCTTGGCAAAGCACTTTTTAGCCCATTCGCTCGTCCTTGAGTGCTGACTTTGAAGGCACGTGATCTGTGGAAATGGGGGGAGTTAGCCACGCAAGTTTAGTCACGACCAGGAGAAAAAGAGCTGCGATAGTCTCAACAGATACTATTTTGGATGCAGAAACACCTGCACATGAACAAGGTATCTGATTTCTTATGCACTCGGAACTCGTTGCATAATCAGTTTTACTTCTGCTCTATGTGCTTTTGTTCAAACATCTGAGAGAAATTACTCTCAGCACACTTGCTAGATAGACAGTTCTCATCTCAGTTACATAGGCATTTTATTGGTTAATTGGTCTCTGCAATCATTCTCGTATGTCTCTCAGTGATATTTTGCACATAATCTCATCTGAAATGATGCAAACGTGCACAGTATCCCCCTGCACATTATTAACCCATTAAAATCTCACTTACTAAGGATTATTATTCAGTAACTACAGGGACTTCAGTGCAAACTGGCTGAGCTATTCTTAGGTTTAGGAATAGTGTAATAAAACTTTGGCCCACTGGTGGGTCCTGGCTATTTACAAGGTTAGGCTCTATATGTAGATATTGGAGCATGCATTTGTAATGTTATAAGGTTCTTTATTTATTTTTTTTAATCTCTGTAAATATTTATAGCTTCTTCTATACACACACTCGCTACTTTATTAGATACACTTACCTTGTATCGACACTCATTGTCCATTTTATCAGGTCTACTCACCATATAGGTGCTCCTTGCAGTGTTGCTGGAGTCTATCTACTCTATATCGCCAAATAGTTGGTTTGAATTCAGGTGTTTCGGCCACACTCATTGCTAACAGGTGTAAAAATCAAACACAGCCATCAAGTCTCCATGGACAAACCTTGGGAGTAGAATGGGTCACACTGAAGAGCTCAGTCACCTCAGCCCCACTTAGCATCTTTGGGATTCTGTGGACTCTGTGAAGAACCTTTTTGAAAATGTAAAGAATGTATACATAATCTAATATAATGTAACGTCTACATGATGTACATGCATTTTCTACGCCAACTAGCTGTTTAAGCCCAATGCAAAAACATTTGCTGTTCCTCTCATTTGATCTGCTCCTCCCTTAATCACATGGTTTCTTAATGCTGTTCTTCTCGCATTCAGTTTTTCTCATTATGACCATGATAAACAACAAAATGCATGAATAGGAATATTGGTCACATTTTATCATTACTTTAAATTACCAAAACAATAATATAATTTACTGAGAATTGTGATTTGAATAACCTCAAGCTGTGCTCAAATCAGAGCACATCCAAGGAAGCCTTGTGCATCTTTTATCCTGCCTTCCACCCAATGACCGCTAGGATAGGCTCCAGCCCCCCGCCCCAACCCAGAAGGATAAGTGGCTTAGAAATGTGTGTGCATCTTTCATGCAGTGATAGGAAACATAACAGCACACAGAAAGTGCCAATTATGCATTTCACTCTGACCAGCATGGACATGCACATGCAGTCACACCTCGTGAGGCACATTTAAATGAGTATAAGAGGTTATTGGATTGGTGGGGAGACAGTCAGTTTGTTCATAAGTATTTCTTAGAAACGTAGGTTTGAGCCAAGAACCATTAAGGAAACTCTTCTTTTAGGAGTGTCTTCTAGCACAGCTGTTCTCTTGACTCTTTGGAGAAGAGTGAACTGTTTCCTGTGTTTGTGTGTCAGATGGTGAAGGCAATTCAGGTGTTGCGGATCCACCTGCTGGAGCTGGAGAAGGTGAACGAGCTCTGTAAAGACTTCTGTAACCGCTACATTACCTGTCTGAAGACGAAGATGCACAGTGACAATCTGCTACGCAATGACCTGGGTGGGCCGTATTCGCCAACACACACAAACCTACCGCAGGTAACACAGAGAGAAATAGTGTGTTCATTCGCCGTGTAGTTCAAAGAAATAATTTATGGACATGACTTCACCTCTGCTCTCTCCTCTCCTCCCATCTCCTCTCATTTCCTCTTCTCTTCTGTCCTCTCCTCCCATCTCCCCTCATCTCCTCTTCTCTTCTGTCCTCTCCTCCCATCTCCCCTCATCTCCTCTTCTCTTCTCTCCTCTTCTCTCATCTCCTCTCCTCTTCTCTTCTCTCCTCTTCTCTCCTCTTCTCTTCTCTACTCTCTTCTCTCCTCTTCTCTCCACTTCTCTCCTCTCCTTTTCTCTTCTCTCCTCTCATCTCCTCTTCTCTTCTGTCCTCTCCTCCCGTCTCCCCTCATCTCCTCTTCTCTTCTCTCCTCTTCTCTCATCTCCTCTCCTCTTCTCTTCTCTCCTCTTCTCTCCTCTTCTCTTCTCTACTCTCTTCTCTCCTCTTCTCTCCACTTCTCTCCTCTCCTTTTCTCTTCTCTCCTCTCCTCTTCTCTCCACTTCTCTCCTCTCCTTTTTCTCCTCTTCTCTCTTCTCTCTTCTTCTCCTCTCTCCTCTTCTCTCCTCTCCTCTTCTCTCCCCTTCTCCCCTCTTCTCTTCTCTCTTCTTCTCTCCACTTCTCCTTCTCCTCTCTACTCTTCTCTCCTCTTCTCTTCTCCTCTTCTCTTCTCTACTCGTCTCTCCTCTCCTCTTCTCTCCATCTCTCCCCTCCCCTCATCTCTCCTCCTCTCTCCTCTTCTCTTCTTTTCTCTCCCCTTCTCTTTCTTCTTCTCTCCTCTTCTCTCCTCTTCTCTTCTCTTCTCCTCTCTCCTCTTCTCTTTTCTCCTGTTCTCTTCTCTTTCTTCTTCTCTGCTCTTCTCTTCTCTCTTCTTCTCCTCTCTTCTTCTCTGCTCTTCTCCGCTCCTCTCCTCTTCTTCTCTCCTCTCATTTCCTCTTTTCTTCTGTTCTCTTCCATTCTCTTCTCTCCTCTCCTTTCATCTTCTCTTCTATTCTCCTCTCCTCTCCTCTCTTTTTCTCTTCTCCTCTCTTCTCTGCTCTTCTCTTCTCTTTAGGATCTTCTTCAGAACTCCTCTCCTTCACTCGCTAACGTGTCCAGCTCGGTTAACCCCTCAGGCATCGTGGTCCCTGCCGGCTCTCTGCCTCAGAGCAACGTCACCATGACCACCATTAACTCACAGGTGGTGTCAGGTAAGACAGCTTAGGGTCAGTGTATCTGCTCAGAGAGATAGAGGTGGACCTGGGCGTATACACTTCCATTCCTCATAGCTTCATAGTAGTTGCTACTTACTGCTTTTTACGTGACCATTTTCCAGTTTCTCTTTAACCCTCAGAAATAAACAGGCTGTTTTAATTGTGTCTATTTTTTTGTAAAAAGTTGATTGCTGTGATGTAAACAAGGTCATTTAGAGTGGCTTGGTTTAAAATGCTCAGTTCTAGAGAAACTTTTATTTTTAAATACATTTTTTGTGGACACGTACATGCAGGGTGGTGCAAAGCAAAATAGTGCAGTAAGAAAACATTGTAATTGTACTTTTAGCAGGATTGTATCTAAATGCTTAGAAGACATGTAGGTTCACTGATCATTTTAATGACATTAAATAAAATATGTTTACCACTGTAAAAAAAAACATAGTTGGTAGGTTTCTCTACAGTTAATCATGTCACCTCTGACCAGTTTGGATGACTTTGTTCCTCATTAAATTATGCAGAAATGTAGAAAAATCTGTGGAATTCCCCTTCAAGACTAATATATGTAAATGATGTCTGTTCTTTTCTATTTTCTGTCCTTTGCTGTACCTCATCTGTACCTCATCATTATTTTCGTGATGAAAAAATAAAACAAATTCATGATGAGACATTTTATATGAGACAGGGGAGTGAGAACTGTATGGATTGGAGATTGAACCAGTGTGAGTGAAACACATGCTGCATCAAACTTTCATTTTAAAAAGAAAATAAAATTTGAAAGTTTTTTCAATGATGTGGGACCTATTTCAATAGTTTGGGTGATTTCATAAAAAGACTGCTTACTATGTGCTGCATTCTACATAGCTATGTTTTACCCATATAATACACTCCTGTGAAATAAACCTCAGTTCTGTTTAGTGGCTTGTTAGAGTTCTTCTTAGTTTGATAAGTGTCTAAGACCTTATTATGGTGAACTGAGCCTCTTAGAGATGGTGCTGTTTAACAGTCTGCTGTCTTTTACATGTGTGTGTGTGTGTGTGTGTGTGTGTGTGTGTGTGTGTGTGTGTGTGTGTATGAATGGTTCCCGCAGGTGGGACCCTGTATCAGCCCGTTGCTATGGTGACCTCTCAGGGGCAGGTGTTAACCCAGACTCTACCGCAGGGGACCATCCAGATCCAGAACACACAGGTGACTCAAACACACACACACACACACACACACACACACACACACACACACACACACACACTCCTCAAGCTCTAGAAGTGGGCTAGAACTTAATGTAGTTATAGAAAGTTACAGAGATCCTTTTACAGTTTGTAGAGCCTGATAATGCCACAGTTGTGGAATTTCAGGATTTAGGGAAAATTGGAAAAAAAATTCAAAGTAATTGTAGTGATCCTTTTGTCTAGATTCACTACATAACAATGGATTCCAGATTAAAATGCACTACCAAGCTGCACAATGTTGTTGTAGCTACTCAAACATAGCTTATGTTGATTGGGTTGGGAGAAAAGAAATTGATACAGTATATCACAATATTTAAAAATAGCATTGATACACAAGAATTGATATTTTATAATTTAATAATGAATATTTTAACATATCCAAATTTTCAACTAATAGAATACCAAACTGCATTTCTATCTCAATCCACAAGGTGATGATGTTTCCGTCTAGTGAGAACAAGGTGTTTGTTAGTAGAGTTAGCAACGGTCTGATAGTGCAGTGGATAACACACAGCAATGGACAAAAGCAGGAGAACAAACTGTAATTACTTAGAAATTTATACATTTATAGGAAGAAATGTCAGTAATCAATAAATCATCCCATGAGTTCCTGTGAGTTCTTACATATTATGACTTTAGATGGTCAGGCACAGTATGATGTACAGACACAGTTACAGGCTGTAATTAGAGTGAAACTAAATGGAGCTTCTTCTCAGTCACTGCATCTCACATGAGGTGGTAACGTTGATTCTTTGAAATAATGTGCGTAATTGCACTGACATTATGATGACATTAATGCATTATAATCACTCATGGTTGTTTGGTTGTTCTATTACTTTTACATGTAGGCCAACCAATAGACAAGTGTTGTTAACCAGGACCAGATGAGGTACAAATACTGATATTTTACAGAATCAGGGCTGGAAAATATAACATCACATGTTCCTTTTTTATTTCCAGGTAACAACACACTAATTCTCTATTGAACACAGATCTGGAAAAAGGCTCAGAAAAGAGTTCAGTGATGGAAGAAACTCACATATATCTTTACACAACATGTTTGTGTTTCTTTATCTTAACTTTTTATTTGTAAGTTTAGGTTAGAACAACATATTAACATTATTTTACCATTTTATAACCAACTTAGTACAAGTACTACCATGTTAGTTAGCAACAACTAGAACATTAGATAGTAATATTTAGTTTAGTGCAACATGTTAACATCGCTTGACCACTTTATTACTGATTTTTTACCACTAAAAGTACTAATGTACTATTTAGCAACAGCTAGAAAAAAAGTACAGCTTGTTACAACAGTATTACTGTGTTATTAACTACTTATTACAGATCTGTAAAGTGCTGCCAAGTTTTATATTGGAAGAATAACATGTAGTCAAGTGGAAAACGTAGCATATCACAAATCTTTAGAATCATATCTTGGCTCAAGTATTATGATAATACACTATGGTGGGACCTGTAGTGATTCCCACCCCTTTTGATTGCATTACAGAATAACTTTTCATACACATATGAAGTAAAAAACAACATGCTCAATGTAGATTTTGGGGCAAACCCTGTGTTTTTCACCAATGTTCTATAAAGCTTGTTCTTGACAACCTTGATTGTTGCCAGGTTGGCTAGGTAGGCGGAGCATAGATAGGTGAATAGCACAGGTGGGCTGCTGATTTTTGGCTGGATAGCCGGTTGTATGCATGTTATATACGCATGTTTATATGGAGCTGTAGCAGACAGGTGAGGCAGGTTTTGACAGACAGCTGGAGCTGGGGTGAGTTACCTAGGGCCCAGGCCCACACTCTGCTCTACACGCAGGCTGGGAATAGAGCTGAGCCCATAACTACATCCCTGACAAGCTCCCAGTAATGATACCCCTGCATGGAGCCTCCAATTAATTCACCCTGCTTCCTGGAACACACACTTACACACTCCCAGGGATGAGGTATGTGTGTATATATGTGTGTGTGTGTGTGTGTGTGGGGTATGGTGGGGGATGGAACGGAGCCACGTGACGCTCAGCTGCAAATATAATGTGGAGATTTTTTTTCTTTTTTTTTCTGAGCTTGATTATTATTTATTTATTTCAAAAGTCAGTGGGGAAGCGTTTCGCTTTTTATGACTTTCGGTTGCGGCAGCGGCATGAAATTAATTATCCTCATTTCTAAAGTGGAAATGTTTTTTAATTTATTTTTATTCATTTATTTATCAGCACACGAGGCCATGCTGGATTATGCATCTGAAGCCGCTCTGAAATGTTAATATTTTGCAATCTCCAAATGACTGAGGACTTTTTTTTTTTTCTGGGGCAAAAATTGCATAATATTTAACTCATTTGAATACTTTGGCCTTTGTAGTTAAATGGGTGAGTGGAAGACCTTCAAACAGCAACATTATTGCACAGACTTTCTGCTGTTTCCCGTGTGAGTGTGTGTGTGGGAGTGTGTGTGTTTCCTGTCTGTGTGCAGCTCGGTATCTAGATTTGGGTCTTGTTGCAGTGGAGCCTGAGTAAGTTTGATTAAAAAGAGAGCAGATTTGCTGTGGCGCTCTTTGTGATGAAAGGCCTCTATAAACGCTCCCTCCCCGGCTTTAATTTTAGGTATCATTACTCCGATTGCGTTGCTATGGTGACTGAGGGCATTTCTGGCCCTGGCAAAGGAACGGCAAGTGGCGACTCTTTGTTTCCGTGGCAACAACTATCCCTCCCTCTCTCTCTTCCTCTTTCTCTCTGTGACTCCCTCTCCCCTTCCTTCTTCCCCCTCTCTTTCACTTTTTCTCTCTATCGCTTTACGTCTTTCTTTTGCTCTTTCATTTTCTCTCTTTCTCACTGTCCCTTCCTCTCTCTCTTCATTTCTCTTTCTCTCTCATTCTACCTCTTTCTTCTCTCGCTGCACTTTTCCTATCTCTCTTCTTGACTCTTTTTCTCTCAAAAACTGTCTATCTCTCTTTTACTCTACTGTTCTTTCTTCTCTCTCTTTCTCTCTGCCTCTCTCCCTCCTTTTACCTATTCCTCTTTTTCTCTATCTGTCTTTCTCTCTCTGTACACCTCTCTTTCTTCTCTAATACTCTCTTCATCTCTCTCTCTCTCTCTGTCCCCCTCTCCCCCTCTATTACTTTCTTCTTTCTCTGTCTTTGTACACCCCTTTCCTCTTTCTTCCTTCTGTTTCTCTCTCTCTCTCCCTCCCTCTCTCTCTCTCTCTCTCTCTCTCCCTCTGTCTCTCTCTCTCTTTCTCTCTTTCATCTCCCTCTCTTCCTTCTCTCTCTCCCTTTTCCCCACTCCCCTGCCCCTCTCTTTTTTCCCTCCTTTTTTTCTCTTAAAAACAGAGACATCTCTTTTCCACTCCTTTTTTTTCTACTTCTCAATCTCCATTTCTTCCACTCTCCTTGACTTTCTCCTCCTCTTTCTTGCCTCTTTTTCCTCCACTCCTTCTTTTTTCTTTCTCTATTGCTCCAACTTTTTCTTGCCCTATCTCTATCTCCGTATTTTTCTTTCTGTATCCCTCTGTCTCTCTCTTTCATGCCGTTCTCTTTCACCCTCTCTCATTCTCTCTCTCTCTCTCTCTCTCTCGTCTGTGATTTAAGGTGAATCTGGATCTCTCCTCCCTCTTGGACAGCGATGACAAGAAGTCGAAGAACAAGCGAGGCGTTCTCCCCAAACACGCCACCAACATCATGCGCTCCTGGCTCTTCCAGCACCTCATGGTGAGGGCGAGGGATGCAGAACATGCTCCATGCATTCATCTCTCTCCTGAAAATTCTTCAGTGCGATCAGTGAATATAACATGCTGAATGAATCACTTTGAGTGTTACATGATTAACGGCAGATTAGCCATTTCCTTCAGACGTAGAACTGGACTGATTGGATTGATAGAGCCGTGATTTGTTCATGGAGCTGGAATAGGTCATACAGCTGTAGTTCTAAGAGTCTTAAAGGAGTTACTCTCTGTTCTCATTCACTGACATTGAATATCACATCATTGCTGTACTACCAAAAGTTAACCTGGTCCGTTCAGCACAAATTCTTCACACAATCTCAGTGACAGCTGGTGTATTTTAATAGTGCAAAAAATATCAAATGGAGTTGTAGGATTTCATATGACTGTGATAATATGCTATGATATCATTACATAGCCATTACATTACAGCAAATGCTTCTATATTGCTTTATACAGATCATATTACAATTAATAATTTCCTTTTGATTTTGTTTCTAGCACCCGTACCCCACAGAAGATGAGAAAAGACAGATCGCTGCACAAACAAACCTCACCTTATTGCAAGTGAACAACTGGTAAGACTGAGGGTAGAACCAGATCTGGCATGCTGCTGTTCTGTGTCGTAGGGGTGTGGGTTCACCACAGCAATGTGTAGCAAAGTGGCTCCATCTAGTGCTCATTAACATGAAGCACTTGTCAATGCAATGACCAGAAGAGGACAATTTCTCATTCTCTTTTTGTGTCTCCCTCTGTTTTGTTTCCTTTGACAGGTTTATCAATGCTCGCAGGCGTATTCTGCAGCCCATGCTCGACGCCAGTAACCCTGACCCCGCCCCCAAAGCCAAGAAGATGAAGTCGCAGCACAGACCCACGCAGCGCTTCTGGCCAGACTCCATCGTGGCTGGAGTGCTGCAGACACACGGCCCGCACTCCGCCAACAACTCAGACAGTCAGTCATTCCAACACTGCGCTTACTAACAGCAAATTAAATCTTCTTTAAAGCTCAAACCTGAAGCAGATGTGGTTCGATTTTTGTAAAGATCACAGTCTCAATCTGAGAAAACAGAGCTAGAGCACATTTCTTTAAGGGACCAAGTTTAATAAGCAGTGAGGAAACAGTTATAATGAAGTCCACTTTTGTAATGTTAACACATGAACAACATCAGATAAACAGCTGGTGCTATTATTGCTCCCAGTCTTTTCACGAGGCTTGCTTTCAGCTTTTTAAAGAAATCTGCAGGAATGTTATTCCACACCTCCAAAGTTCAGTCGTATCACAAGCCAAGTAATTCCAACTGCAAATTTTAGCTCGTAAGTCCATAAAATCTTTCTCCACATCTCAGATGCATAGTTTCAGTGTCTGTGTTTACATGCAAAGGTTTGCCGCTCCGACTGAATATGGTCCGATTACAGTTTAAGACCGAGGTATTTCTGTACTCACTCTACTCAACACTCTTATGGAAAATCTCCATTTACATGCTCACTCCAAGTAACCGGACCCAAATTGATGCGCATGTGTTGAGTACTACTTAGTGTAAATGTTTCCAAAACAACAAACATCATGTGAGGTCCAGTCAGAGTGAGAAAGGTTTTCAGCTGGTTCTCTTGTGTTTTTAATTGCTTTAAAATGATGTCAGACTCAGGAAAACGTCCTTCACATGTGCTTATTAAAGAAGGGCGAGAGGAAGACGTCGTGTTCTGAGACACGGATTATTTACAGGATTACGGATCAATCGTTCAATCGGATAGACATTGTATATCGAACGGCCTCAACAGTCTCCTCAGAAATATAGTCTTTTAAATGCACAGGAGAAAGACATTTGCAAGGCAGCTGAGGTGTTTGGGTAGTTGCTTGTGTTAATGTCTGTGTCTGTTTAAAGGAGAACATACTGTCAGCTGTAACTGGTTGGTTGTAAGACTGGAAGGGTGGAAGAGTTAAAGTGGCAGCAGAGTACACAAAAGTAAACAGTAGACAAATTAAATATTGATAGATTTGAAATGACACCATTAGTATATTTGACCAAGTGTTTGAAGCTGTTTTGACTTTTGCACAGCACTCTACTAAATATACAGTACTGTTTAATATGTGCATAGCAATGAATAGGCATGCACACTTTTACAGTGCTTTTTAAGTACACACACACACGCACACACACACACACACACACACAGACACACACAAACATCTTCTAAGCTGCTTCTCCTTCTGGGTTGTGGGGCACTGGAGCCTATCCCAGCTGTCATAGGGCAGAAGGCAGGATACACACTGGACAGGTCGCCAGGCCATCGCAGGGCGCTTTTTAAGTATATTAGTATATTAATATTAAATACGATAAGCAGAGTACATGTTGCAGAAAGCACCACGACCCTATCTGGACTAAGCAGTTAATGATGATGAATGAATGAATCTTGCAGAGCGCAGCAACCAGACCACCCCCCATCCACACAGCGCCCATCAATATAGCACAATTTTAGCGCAATTTAAATTGCATTCAGAGTCATTAGTTAGGAGCAAAGATGGGCTGTTTTTGGAACAGTTTCGCTATAAATGTCTGAAAATTCCCAGTAATTATGTGAAAATGTACCAAATCCACCATCAGAACAAAAAATGCAAAGGGGGGTGGGGTTAGGTATATCACATTGCTGTCAAATGAAAAACATGCATATCCAATACAGTAATTTTACAAGAGAAGGCAAAATATATATGTAATGTTAATGTTTATGCTTGTAATTCAAGTGATTTTGGAGCATTTGTGTTGGTCTCCTGGCCATCATGTTTAAATGATTTAAATTTGTATTTATTTTATTAGTCAGTGATGATATTGTAACACCTATAATAACCAGGAAATGGGAATAAAATGATGGGATGTTCTTCCATATAGTTAAACACGTCTGAACCTGAGCACTGCATAGCTCCTTTTTCCCAGATAGTTTGCAGTCCTAACGATTTATATGCATCACATAGTAAAGCGTGTTTGTGTTTGTGTTAGGCTCTTTGGGCATGGACAGCCTGCAGCCGCTCTCCTCCGACTCGGCCACCCTGGCCATGCAGCAGGCAATGCTGGCCGGGGCCGACGACTCCATGGACGGCACGGAAGACGATGAGGAAGAAGAGGAAGAGGAGGAAGAAGGGATGGAGGAGGAGGAAGAGGAAGAGGAGGAGGAGGAAAGCGAGGGAGGGAGGCAGCTGTCTGGCAGAAGAGATATGCACCTCGATCACAGCGAGGTGCTGGAGTAACATGCAGGAAATGACATCAGTGCCCTGACACACAGTCATGGCACATTATTTAAACGATGCCCCCAGAGGTTTCCACCGGACACTTAAGTGCTTTGGAACATCCAGTTGGACGGGGAGGTTCCCATAAAAAGAAATGGGCTGTGAATTCCACACTGTAAGAATGATTTGGTGTTAAAATGGTAAACATTTTACTGGAGGGCAGCATTTATAAGGCTACATGACACCTGCATAAGCCTTTCATGACAATTGACATAAACCTACATAAAATTTGATAAAGGCTTTTTCAGCGAGCATCAGTTAAAGGCTACTTTGTTTGTTTTTTTTTACGTTATTTCACCTCAGAAATGTGTTGGAATAAGCCTTTATAAAGTTTAATGTACTGTTATGTGCTAATGTTGGTCATCTTGTTTTAATAATAAGTTCTTGTTTTAATGATAAGTTCACTTCAAAAATCAACACGGCATGCAATTTGAGCCAAAATATTCATAAATGACTATGTACATAATGGATGTTATGGATATGAAAGGCTTATGTATATGTCATGAAGTCTTATGAATGCTGCCCTTTTATAAACTGTCACCTAGTAAGTTAACCAGGCTGCCTCAGAATGTAGAATGTATGAAACAAATAATAATTCAATAGAATAATAAATAATAATTCTTCTAAATAAGTAGTTAATATCGTAAATAATAAGTTAATAAGAGATTGTTTTGTACACTTATGGCTTGATGTTCACTCTACTTTTGAAGGCAGTCTCGTTTCTCACTGTTTTAACAAATCTTTTTTACGGTGCTGTAATTTCTCCGTAATTTTACAGAGCTGATGAATGCGCTCAAATTAAACATGCAAAACTTTTAACTATCGGGCCTTGGGAGATTAAAGAGAAGCTTCAGTTATATTAACGAAACCCGCCGTCTAAGTCTATCCTGATACATTCTCATGCCTTTTTTTCTGTCCCCAAATTGTTCTTATTGGTCTTGGTTCTCAGGTGAAACCCACACAGCATGAGATCATTTTTACGAAACCGTCCAAGGTGACTCTTTTTTGTTTGTTTGTTTGTTTGTTTTTTGGGCATGCATTTTCAGAGCAAACAAACTTATTCAAAAAAAAAAAAAACAGAGACCAGACAGCACAAAGTGTACCCCTTAGACTATGATGCATCCCCCTAGTTGCTTGATATTTATGTTTTTACGTTTTCAACTGCGCTACTTCTTAGAAGACTCTTATTTGCCTGGAACTCTCAGGTGATGCAATCCTGAATGACTCCAAAGGCTGCCTGCCTCAGACTTTCAGCGGGCTTACTTTGCTCCTGCTCATGACAAGGAAAAAAAAACAGACAAATAAATAAATAAAAGGGAAATGTGGGCGGAGCCAACCTGGCACATGAAGCATCTCACTCGCGGAAGAAAATAAAACGGTGGCTCCTTCCAGACCACAGACTTCCTCACGATGTTTACTGCAGGAACAATGGAAAACACAGTGCATTGGGTCTGCCTGATTCAGAGGTGGACAGCAGTAGCACAGGAATGAAATACATCAACACCGTTGCAGTCTTTCGGTTTACCTTCTTTTGGAAATAACTGTGGTGCTGTGATGTATTTTTATTTTCGTCTCACGTGCAGCCGGTACACGCGTTTAAATCAGGCAAAACCAATGCACTGCTTGCTTTTAAGTGAATGAACATGAGCGACTTTGCAGAACATTTCAGCTGCTGGAACCCCCCCTGTCTACTTTCGTGAAGGACAGAAGCTGTGAAGATATTCCCGAGCTTTTTACTTTTTTTTTTGTGCTTAATCTCCAAAACTAAAGCACCTGTTTCTGATGTGATGTCTAGAGCTGAACGAAGCTGTTCTTGGATGTTATTGGAGTTGGTCTTTGTGAAGTATATGTTTCTCATTATCCTTTTTCTTGGTCTTTTTTGTTTTTTAAATGGATCTTCCAGAGCAAGTGGTGATAGGGGAGCTTTTTATTTTGTTTGTACACATCGTTGTCATAATCTATTGTGTTTCAATAGACCATTTTTGATAATTAAAAGAGATGATTTTAGTGGATGCTGAATGTCTAACTTCTTACAACTCCATATCACACTGCTCACTGCTCAGTGCTCTAGTACAGGCCCCTGAAAACATTTTGGATTTTACTGAAGTCAGCGTAAACTCATTTTTTTTCTGTACCTTGAAATACTGGCCAGCGAAACACAGTAGACAGGGTCTCTGGGCTAGCTGAGCAAAGCATGATATTACTGGTTAACGTTGTTTTTCCTCGTCTGCTGGTGCATGGTGATGTAATCAAAACTTAGAAGACTTTTTCAAGATGGCAAAAAAGTCTCTGCAGTTTAATCAAATGAGAAATGAGAATTTTTTCTTTTCAAAAATATGACATGAATCTTGCTTAATGTGACCGTCCACACAAACTGATACGATAAAAAAACTCTTTTGCATTTAAAAGTATTTCTGAGGGCAAGACACTATCAGGGGCATTTCTTAAATATTTAGGTATATTGCTTGATGTTAGGTGGGGATGGTGTGAGGGGCAGGTGAAATAATGACATTATTGGCTAAACGTGGAGTTATTTTAGAAACTTATTTTGTTAGATCACTTACAATACTCTTTACATCCTGATAGTAATCAATCAATCAAATACCCTGACAGCAAAAAGGAAAAAAAACTGTTATCTGTAGAGGATACAGGAGTGTAAAAACCCAGTCCAATCATTTCAGTCTAACCAAATTAAACAATTACATGGCCTACTTGCACAGAAAGTTACATAGGTACCTACTACAGCTTACACTGCTATAGAAAGAAAGAAAAGACAGAAGTAGAGAAGATTTTGAACATCGAGAGGTTGGATAAAGCAAGAGGTCAAACCAGAGTGGACATCGTTGTGGCTTTCTAACAGTGGAACAACCTGAAGGGCTTGAAAGGCCTGGAAAGTGATGCCAAGGTTGCAGTTTTTCTGTTGGACAGGTAATTATCTGGTCTGTTTTATTTATGGGGGAATTTGTTATTTTCCTGGCGATATTAGTTAACTATGTTTATCTTGTATGCAATCTGTGTACGTATATGTTCATAGGCCAAGTACGTTCACGTGTTTTGGGGGAGTGGCTTTGGAAGAATGGCTGAAAGTAGTGAGTGGGATTTCTTTGTTGGATTGTTTAAAAAACTAACTTAGACTTCCTGGTTTCTACAAAATCACCTGCTCAAGCTTTAATGATGATCATATTATTGGTCAGTAGTGAAACTCAGAGGAGGGTAAAAGTGGAACATGGTGGAAAAACAAACAATTTGTCTTTTAAATGACCAGTGACATTAACTAACAGGGTAAAAAAACAAAAAAAAACAATCAATTTTGTTGACATTAAAAACATGGGGTTTTGTGTAATGATATGAACTGAGGCTTACAAAAGTCGCCTTATATCATCCCTTTGACAAACACCTGTCTGGAAACTCCCTAAAACATTTACTCAACATTTGTTTGCACAACTTTTCACATTCTCTAAAAGTAAATCTTACTTTATTTAAGAAACTACCATATCTCAAAATGGCATATCATCAGTATTGGTGCATCGTAACTCATGACATGGTATGATGAATGGACCAATAGATACAGCTGTACGTCAAGGTTTGGCCACTCTTGCTCAAATTACATGGTTTGTTGATTTTCTAAGTTGAAACATGAACACAGCCTCTTCAGAGAAGAACACACTTCTGCACATTCTAATACACAATGCTGTTTATTTGCTGAATTTAACACATTGGGGAGGAAAATAAAACATAAAATGTGACCAGTGCAAAAGTTATGGCAAATTCAATGTTTTACTTTTTCCAATTTATTACACTCAGCAAATCAACAGAAATTACACACTTACAAGTTTTTCAGAAAAAATGCCACATCTAAGTGTGTTCTCTGTAGAGGACATGCTATTCTTCATTTAGAAAATCAACAAAACAAACAGTGGAATACTTAGAATATAATTTTGATACATTAGCAAATATTAAACGCGAATTGCACTGATTTTTCTCTTTTTTTTTTGTTTAGATGTAAGCAGCGTCATATAGAGTGGTTTGATGTGAGATGCTCTGCTCCAAAAAGAAACTTGCTGGGTCTCAATTGTCGCCAGAGGTGATGATAGGAACCAAATGTCTGTAGAGTTTAATGACACTAAAAGCTTCTTCACAAGAAGTTAATAGATAAAATAGGTAAGAACACACTGTCTGATTCACGATACATTGTTTTACAAGTTCTGAGATAAGGTTTTGGCCTTTTTAAGATCCATTCCCAGTGCAGAGGTACATGCAGGGTGAAATAAAACCCTTTGACTTTGTCTGATGTCTGAGACGTGGTTTTACAATAATTCTGATATAAAGTTTTGATCTAAAACATACTTTTCCAAACCCTTTATGACATCGAGACACATGCAAAATAGTGCAGAAAGAAAATTAACCTAACCCTAGACTCACTGGTGGTTTTGGATGGTAAATAAAATGGCTATATTCGTGTTGTAGACATCATGACTTCTGGTTCCTATCACCACATTTCTTTACAATAAACCATGTTTTTTTATATTTTTTCCCCATTAGCATCAGTTGCAATTTGCAATTGTTACATTATGTAGTTTTTTATTAAAAGACAAAAACACAAAACCTTACAAAATGACAGTCTTCAGTCATAAGGCTTTGAAAAACACCCAGTCAAATACTAGTTTAACTGACCTATTTGAAGGAGCTGCATTACTAATGCAGTGTATCATAACTATTTAAAACGTGTATCCCCATGTTTGTTTATTTTTATTTTTTGACATCATTTGAACACGGTGGCTGGAACTTACAGAAATGCTCCAAAACCGCTTAGCGTAAAACATCTTTACATTAACATTACAAGTTAAGTTTTTTTGTTTGCCCTGTCCTGTAAAGATATTATTTTGGAGAGACATATTTTACTTTGAACAGTGAAGATACACAGAATACCTGCCAGGTTAAGGATTATATGTGAACTACATCCACTGCTTTGTCATTTTCAGTGAACACTTTTAGAACTGTACTGCCTTTTTAGAGAAGAAGTCAAGATATCAGTGTGCCAACATTATCATATGTCAGGAATTACAGTGAAAGCATAGATTAGAGTGTGTGGGGTGAGTGGTGTGTGTGGGTGGCGAGCTGTTCACTCGATGCTTTGAAAACCTCTCAAAACAGCAATTACGCCAAATGCACTTTAAAGACCTCTGTCTACATCAAATCTACTTTGGTCACACTTCACATTAAAGCTCCCTTAACTGTCAGGCATTATTTGGCATTAAGAAATCAGGAATCTCAGCAAATAATGATGTATGTTTTAAATAGAACTAAATGAAGACCTGCGCTAGCTGACACAAACTGAAGCATTAATAATGAATACATTTGTCTTCTATATGTTTTCTGTAAACACTTATCAAAAGGTTTCTAAACTGTATTGTGTAACTAATATGATTACCAACAGCATTAGGGTCAGGGCTGGGATTAGGACCATGGTTATGGTTTATGCTTGGATTTAGGTTGTGGGTTGAGGTAAAGAGACACACAATATTTCCGAAAGTATTCACTCACCCTCCCAAATCATTGAATTCAGGTGTTCCAATCATAATGGATTATGGTGTGGGGTTGTTTTTCAGTAGTTGGGCTCGGCCCCTTACTTCCAGTGAAAGGAACTCTTAAAGCTTCAGCACCAAGAGATTTTGGACAATTTCATGCTCCCAACTTTATGGGAACAGTTTGGAGAGTTTGGCCCCTTCCTGTTCCAACATGACTGTGCGCCAGTGCACAAAGCAGGTACATAAAGACATGGATGAGCGAGTTTGGTGTGGAAGAACTTGACTGGCCTGCACAGAGTCCTGACCTCAACCCGATAGAACACATTTGGGATGAACTAGAGCGGAGACTGTGAGCCAGGCCTTCTCATCCAACATCAGTGTCTGACCTCACAAATGTTCTTCTGGAAGAATGGTGAAAAATTCCTATAAACACACTCCTGAACCTTGTGGAAAGCCTTTTCAGAAGAGCTGGAGCTGTTATAGCTGCAAAGGGTGGGCCAACATCATATTAAACCCTAAGGATTAAATATGGGATGTCACTCAAGTTCATGCATGCGAAGGCAGACGAGCGAATACTTTTGGCAGTATAGTTTATTTAGTTAAAGGATCATCAAGAGCATTAATAAGAACCTAAAGTGGGCCACCCAAACAAACTGTCACCTGTTTTCTTGGTCATGGATGGAAAAAAACACAAAAGTCAATGTGGGTGTTAATCAGTGTGTCAACAATACTTCACAGGATTATTATTAATGCTGGTTTGTCAAGTTCCTGGAAATTATGGAAACTTTGGAAAGTACAGTAAAGCTTCTTTAAAGAGCTGGATAAGTGTTACCTACACTCTCAGAAAAAAAGGTTCTAAACTGTCACTGGTGCAGTTCCCCTCTTAGCACTGTGGTGGTACCCTCAAGGGTACATCTCAGTACCATTAGTCAGGGAACATAACTGAACCATAATCCATTAAAATGATATTTTCTAAGCTGTATTGACTCCACACACCCCGACTTTTTATTTTATTGGTCTGTTTTAAAACATTCGGTTATGAAAAGATACAAAAATGAACTTTTAACCTGGGAAAAAACTTATTTAAGGTACACAGTTGGACCACTGCTGTACTTTTGAGTACATTTACATTGTTTTTACCTTGATGAATAAAAAAGGTACCTGCACTGAACCTTTATTTCTAACGGTGTAGTGCACTGAAACATCTTGTGTTCCAAAACAAGACAGTCATTAGGCTTCTTTTTTTCGAAGAGCATAGCATATGCGCATTTACTGGGTTGTTTTAGGTGGAGCTGGGTGGTAGGAGGGTGGTGGGGGCCCTTTGCAGTACGATGATTACAGTTCTCTAAAATCAAAGTATCGCTTTGGTCCAGGTTTCCCCCTTAAATAATCAGAGATTACAGACTGCTCCTGACACATGTGGCCTGTATTTCAGGGCCTGTGGTCTTCGTATTTCTTGGTATGTGGTTCATTCTTATTTTGTCGAGCTGGGTCTACTGAAAAAAGTGATGCGCTTAACTTACTTGAATTAAATGTATCCATTATTTCCAGTAAAACATTTTACATCCATCTCTCATGTATATGATGTGCACATTTAAATCAAGTAAATCTAACACACAATTTTTTCAGTGTACTTGATCACATCCAATATCGGCTCCAGGTCCTACTGCTGTCTAGACGTTAGATGTACGCCTCGCTTTACAGTCTTACAGAATAAAGATACAAAGCAAGTACTCTGGAGCAATGTCATGCCTTTTGGTTCTCCACAAGATGTTAAATGGGTGGTCCTTTAAAGAAGCTATACGCTTAAAAAGAAAGGTGCAGGTTCTTTGCAGTGATGTCATTAAACCACTTTTGATTATTATGCTTTCGGTCATTAAAGAACCAAATTAAACTATGATTTGGCGAGTAAAACCACCGAGCAAAACTATGAATTAGCGATAGTTCTTCAGTTATTTTTGTTGTGTTTTGATGGGGAGAGGCTGTTAAGGCTGGAACACATCGACCAAACACTCAGCAATAAACACTGACCGTTATTTAGAACGGCAAGTCAAACGAGCTAAAGTGAAGAAGTAGAGAACTAGATTCACCCAACAACCACATACAGGAATGACCTAAAAGTGTGCGGTGGTTTGTTTTTGTTGGCGTTTGGTCCGTTTGCTCTGGCCTTACTTCTTACCTCCTCATTGTAACACACCAAAAACAATCATGTCCCTAAAGACCTCTAGCCATTTCATAGTTTTGAAACATTATAGCATGTACAGTCACCATTTTTATCCAGGAAATAAGGATCATTGTAATATGAAGGCCACTATTTTGCATGCAACTTGCAGCTATGTTGACTGTTGTGCATTTAAACAGGACTCTTGAGTAACTGAATTTCCAAAAAGCTCTGAGACATACAGCACAGAAATAAGTGCAGTTCTCCAGATTTCTCATGGTAGTTCAGTGAAGTGGTAGGTCTGCTCTTGGCTGCGTTATATAAATAGTGAGGGCAATGACAGGGGCAGGAAAAGCCACAAAAGCCAGGCGTGCTTGAAGTGGAAGGGCGCCACCAGCCTCATGCGCATTTTAGGGATGTACTGCCCTGTAGCCCTTCCCTACTCTATTCTACTGCTCTCCCTCTGTCTTTCTCTCTTTCTCTCTCTCTAATTGCTCCCCTGTTCTGTCTCCCTCTCTGTTGCTGCTCCTTCCCTATGGGTTCTCCAGAGTCCTATAACCCCTTTAATTACCCCGTAACCCTGGCCAGTCCAGCCTCCTGTTTAGTTCAGCCCTCCTCTAGTACTTAAAGTCCTCGCCAGCACCTTCTTGTCTTCTCCAGCCTCAGGAATAGGTCACTGCTGAAGCCACTGCATCAGGAGCACTGAAGGTACTGCATTTTTTCACACACATATCTTAGTTATTAATCCATAATTCCATGTGGGAAACTGGCAATCAATGGATTCTAATTAACCAAAATGTAGTAATGATTTCCTCAACAAAGAGAAAGTGCCGCAGAACTGGGCTATAAAAGTAATCAAATAGGACATCACTCAAGGCTGCATTTTCCTTCAATACTATAATTAATGCAAGGATCCACTGTTTTTACGCTTTTTTATGTTCTTACATTTATTTATATAGACTCTTAAAGGCATTTATAAATGGCTGAGACATGCGGTTCTATGCAAGGATTTTAGCTGAAAAAGGATCTAGAATAGAATGTGGAAGGTCCATTCACTTTGAAAAAGGTGGAGAACTTTCACCCCTCTAACACACCTGATTTGCACATTTTGTTCTATAATGAGCCACGTATAGACCGGTTCTTATAGTTGCTCCACTATGGCATCACTCAAACGCTCCGTTTCTGGCACCTTTAACTTTGACTGTAGCTGTAGTTGGTTGGTTTAGCTGCTTTCTATTCCACATTACATGTGTGTCATCTGTAAATCTTCTTCTCAACAGTCTTGGACATGTCCATTGCTAACGCGGCCGCTCAGGCTGTGCTGTCTGATGCCCTGCTTCGAGACAGCAATGGAGACAACCGCATCCGCCACCTGGAACTGGAGCTGCCCTTAGACAAAGTCATCAAGTTTGTGTCTGTGGGACTTCCACTGCTGCTGGTGTCTTTGGCATTTGCACGAGAAATCTCCATCGGTTAGCATCTTTGCTGTCTACATCCATTTGTATGAGCACTGATCTAGGATCAGCAATTCATCCATATGTTGATTATCCTACACTCTTAAAAAAAGTTGGTTGTTTAATTGTTATTTTGTAAAGGGAATGGTTCTATACAGAATCATGAGTTAAAGGGGTGGTGAAATGGGTTCTGCTACTGTAGCAATGTCAAGCTTGTGACAAGAGAAGAACCCTTTTTGGTGCTCTTTAAAAGGTTTTATATTGAACCATATAAGACACATTCTCCATCAATCCAAACAGTCATTTCACCATGCAGAGAACTTTTTAAGTATATCGCTGTTGTCTGAACAAAACCTTGCATCTCCAAAATGGTAACTTTACAGGAGAAGGAAAACAACTGTACTTCTAATGTAAGTCAGTGGAACCAGAGTTTTTTTGGGCCAATCCATTTGTCATTGAAATTTACATACAGTGTAAGGAGGAACAGGCATTTTCAAATGTCAAAACTGAAAAATGTCAAAAATGGAGATACGAGCTTTTCTTCAGACAGCAATGATGAAATGGTTATTTATAGAACTCATGGTACTAATTAGAACCATACTCTTTACTAAAGAACTCCTAAATAACCCTTAAATTATTCTTTTTAAAAGTGCAGATTAGCAGTCTTCCTTAAAATAGTTTCAGTAGTGTGAATCAGAGAAACAGTGAGCAAAACAAACTTGTTAATTTGTTTCACAAACCTTTAAGCAGAATAGCACTGGCATCGCTGACTTTTGGCACTCACTGGACTTTCCCAGGCTTAGAAGTCTTATAAAGAAAGTTATATGAACTCCAACTCCACGTTGGCTCAGTAGATGCAATTATGTATGCCTACCAAAAGTTATTTTTAAGTTTTATGTAAGAACTGTTAGTGCCTTGGAGTTACCTAATTAGCTCCCTGTCCAAAAAAACTGTAAAGGGCGTCATACTGGAGATAAGAGCACAATAGAATTAGCCGGTGCTGATGTTGAGGAGGTGTTAGACTAATGTGGGCTGGTGACTGACTGCTCGGCACTGGCTTTTTAAACCTTTGATATTGGCTTTGATATTAGCTGGATGTTCATTTGACCAGCGGAAATTGGGCTAATTTGGCTTGCTCTGCAATTAACCATTAATGTCACAATGTTGATTTAACATTATTTGGAACATGAATCAACATATTTAATCACCTTTTGCAAGGTGGTAATGGTCATTTGTTTTGGAAGGTCGTTAGGCTCCCGGCTGACAGGCCACTGGAGATTTAGATGCAAATGCCAATACATTGCTAGCATCGTCTTGCCAGAGGAAACTGTTTGTGCAGGGCAGGCGGGTGACTTTGAGTTTGCAATCAGTTCCTCAGGAGTTGGTCTGCAATCAGCTCACACAGATGTTAATTGGCATGAGGATGATTAAGAGAGACGTGGAAAGATGACAAGGGTCTGTAATTACAGTCAGCCTGCTCTTTCCCAGTTCTCTATTTCAGTTTAACCAGAGGATATGCTAATTAAAGCATCAGACGTGCAGAGCAAGCAGAGTCTGGTACAGTCTGGTAGAGGCTGGTTCCTGGTCACGGTCTGTGTTCGGAAATGTTTGCACAACACAGCTATCCAGGGGCGGAATATTAAGTTTTCTGATTGAGATGTTGGCAAAAATGCTGACCTTTCCAGCGGATTTTGCTTATGCTCTGTTTCTTGATACGTTCATTGTTCAAACTTCAGTCTCCGCTTAGGCTAACACTGTGGCATTCATTGAAATAAGAAGTCTTCCATGTCTGCCACCATCGTATCATGTAATTTGTCGAGACATGTTCTCTGCCCTGCACTTGTCCGTTAAAAGGGCTGTGGGGAATGTCTTGTTCGGGAAGTAAATTGGGGGTTGACTGTACGTTTTGGAGGGAGACACAGATATTTAAGCGGTCTATAAAAAGCAGGGGCTTGGCTTGTGCTCAGTGGTGGGGTCACACCCTCATGGACCAGAAACACCAGGCAGGGCATTCATTCTGCTGCTGCAGCTGCTGTGGTTTCTACCATCTGTACTCCTGAAATAAACCCTGAATTTAGGAAAACTGTGCCACCCTCCTCTCACGCCCTGCCTTTTCCATTTCACCAGGTGCCAGTGATGATAGCAGTGATACACTGATGATACGTGGTCTACAGTAGGGTGTAGTTCTCATGCCTCCACTCTCAATCTCGATCTGAAACGGTGCACTGTTGAGAACCTTGGATTTCTTGAGTATGGTGGTGATAGGAACCAGAGGTCATGATGAGTATGATGTAAATATAGCCATTTAATTTACTATTTAAAATGACCAGTGAACCATCATGTGTCCTCTGACTTTTAGATATAATGGAAATATAGTGGTAAATTTAAAAACTTTTTTATTTGGGTAAAGTTTGCCTTATGACACAATGGTTTAAAAAAATCCAAAACCTTACCTCAACTATCCTATAGCAATGTCTCAGGCGTCAGGCAACATATACATATCTAGCATATTCATAACTATCCCCACCATTGTGTACAATTTGGGCTCAGCTTAGTTATCTAGAATGACACATTTCACATCAAATCGCTCCATGATTTTGTTTACACCTTAACAAATTTGGAAAAAATTGGTGGGATAACAGTGCCAGAAGAGTTCTTTAAAGCGAACTACTTTTGATTCCTTATATGACCTCTCAGTACAAAAGACTTCAGGGCTGGTTTTCTTTAAGCCAGTTCCAATTAGGAATCATCCGTGGAAAATAACTTGAATTCAGGACTAGACAGAAATTGTGTCTGAGAATCCATTTAAATCTATTTTAAAAATAGATTGCAGTACAGTTATACACAAAAGTTTGGTCGAATTATATACTTTGTTGATTTTCTAGGTGAAAAAAGTCAGCAATCCTTTAACTTAAATATGGCATTTTAATGATGCATGATTTCTATCCTAATGTATTGTAAAAAATACAGCACAAAATGTTACACTATGCCACATTTTTTGTTTATTATTTTTTCAATACTTCAAATTTTATATATTTTATTATAACAAAGTGGAAGCGATTTGGAATGTCAGCAACTCAGCCACGAAGTGGTCGGCCACGTAAAATGACAGAGCAGGGTCAGCAGATGCTGAGGGGCATAGTGCGCAGAGGTCACCAACTTTCTGCTGAGTCAATCACTACAGACCTCCAATCTTCATGTGGCCTTCAGATTAGCTCAAGAACAGCGTAGAGAGCTTCATGGAATGGGTTTCCATGGCCGAGCAGCTGCATCCAAGCCTTACATCACTAAGCGCAATGCCAAGCGTCAAATGCAGTGGTGTAAAGTGCCACTGGACTCTAGAGCAGTGGAGACGTGTTCTTTGGAGTGACCAATCACGCTTCTCCATTTGGAATCTGATGGAAGACTCTGGGTTTGGCGGTTGCCAAGAAAACTGTACTTGTCTGACTGCATTGTGCCAAGTGTAAAGTTTGGTGGAGGGGGGATTATGGTGTGGGGTTGTTTCTCAGGAGTTGGGCTTGGTCCCTTAGTTCCAGTGAAAGGAACCCTTAATGCTTCAGCACCAAGAGACTTTGGACAATTTCCTACTCCCAACTTTGTGGGAACAGTTTGGGGACGGCCCAAGCAGGTCCATAAAGATATGGATGAGCGAGTTTAGTGTGGAAGAACTTGACTGACCTCCAACCCGATAGAACACCTTTGGGATAAATTAGGGCAACATCAGTGTCTGACCTCACAAATGTTCTTCTGGAAGAATGCTCAAAAATTCTTGTAAACACATTCCTGAACCTTGTGGAAAGCCTTCCCAGAAGAGTTGAAGCTGTTATAGCTGCAAAGGGTGGGCAGACATCATATTAAACCCTATGGATGGTGTGTAATGATTTATGCATGCTGTTTGCATGATGCTAATTAGCAAGGCTTAGGTTTCCATTACTCGTTAGCTACATTAGTCTAACAGATAAGCACAAAAGCAGTAAGCTTGTCTTGGCAGATCAACAATAGTCAGAGTAAATTACTGCTTTAGGGCCAGGATTACTGAAACTAAGGCTGTTTAAAACTAGCCAACTTTGTTTCATTGTCATTTCAGGTCCACAGATTAGCTGCTTTCCTCCCAGCAACTTCACAGTGAAGCAGGCTGCATATGTAGACACATACTGCTGGGACTCGCTGATGCACCATGAGTCTGACACAAATGGAAACTTCGAAGAGCGCTCGCTGTGGGTGCACAAGGTGGGGGTCTCTTCACAACATTGCTAACAAGAAAAGCAACAAAGCTTTAGACATATTGACTTGTTCTTCTGAGCTTTGAAACTTGCTGCTTTTTTTTAAATGTGTTAGAATCTATTACTGACAGAGAGATCTAATTAATGTGAAATTATCGGTCCCATCTAGGCATTAAAAATATGTCAACAACATGGCTTTGAAGTGAGCTTTGTCTTTAATTAAAATGAAGCAAAGCTAATGAAGGGTTTTGATTTTTCTTTGCGCTGTTTAGATATTCCCCTACTCCTTGCTCATGATGGCAATGATGATGTACCTGCCAGCTCTGATCTGGAAGTTCCTGGCTATGCCAAGCCTGGGCTCAGACCTGCTCTTCATCATCGACGAGCTGGACAAGTCCTACAACCGCTCGGTGCGTTTGGCTCAGAGCATCCTGGATCTCAAACAAAAAGCGGAGAACCTGCAGGAGTTCCAGATGGAGTTGCAGAGGTAAGGGAGAAAGCCAAGTGGGTTGGCATTCTTTGCTTTGCTCTTCCGTTTGTCTTGCATCTGCCAGTAGAGATAATTACATATGATTCTTCTCAGTTTCAGCTTTCAAACATGAAAGAAGGAATCTTGGACAGAATTGTTAAATAGTAGCACGATGAGTGCTAAGTTGGCAGAAATGTAATGTCAATTATCAGAGATGAAAGGCACTCACTGTTCTTGACTCCAAGACACTCCTTCTTGTGATACTTTATTATAAGACGGTAATAAAATCAGTATGAATATGCTGTAGCTGGAAGATTTTCATTAGGCCTACTATTGAAACTGTTATTGAACAGCAGGTATTTAAATCTCTTTGTCCAAAGAAAGTGGTCATCTGCTTCAAAGAAACTGTTTAATTTGCTGTTACCAGAGCCAAGAGGAAACGTTACTTTGATTACCCCCTGCTGGAGAGGTACATGCAGTGCAAACATGGCTCCTACTTCTTGGTCAGCATGCTCTTCCTGCGCGGCTTCCTCTTGCTGACCTTTATGTCCACCGCCTGCCTTTACCTGGTCTACTTCCACCTCTCGGCCTTCCTACAGGACGAGTTCAGCTGCTTCGTCCGCACCGGCCTTCTCCGGGAGCAGTCATGGGTGCCGGAGCTGGTCCAATGTAAGATGACCAGCCTGATGGTCTTCCAGGTCATTAGCGTGGCTAGTGGTGCCATCTATGTGTTGCTAGCTCCAGTCGTCCTCTTCAGTCTGCTGCGGCTCTTCTGCTGGGACACCAACTTACTGTCCCTGTATGAGGTGCTTCCTGCCTTGGGCCTCGTCAGTGGCCAGAAGCTGGGCTGCCCACTCAATGACCTGAACGTACTTCTCCTGTTTCTACGGGCTAACGTGGCACACCTTCGCTCCTACGGCCGCCTCAGGGCCCTGTGCTCTCTGGCTCCCCCTCAGGTGCAGAAGGGTAAAGGCATGCTGACGGAAGATCAGGCTGAGGAGGCAGCTGAGGCGGCTGAGGAGCTGGAGGAAGAGCTGAGGGAGGCCAGGGAGGAGGGCAAGCACAACCTGGTGGACATCATGACTGTGCTCGGGGCTGCCAGGGGGAACGTGGTGAACTGCCCTGAAGAGCGCCCTCTGGTGGAGGAGAACATGACGCTCGGTACAGTTACTCTCATCTATATGCTCAAGCGTGTCTTGCTGGTGGGCATATTTGTGTACATCATATGGGACGTTCAGAGAATTTTCACGTAATCTCTGCCTCAGACTATTAATGCAAGAGATCAGGGTACGTTTAGCCGAGGTTTAGCCTAGTTTTAAAAGGCCGGGTATATCAAAAGTGAAGATAAACAGATTATTTTAGGGTGTCATGACATTTATCAATGTGAATATAGATCTAGTTGTGTACACTGAGTTGTAAATCAAGTAACAATGAATAGTGACCAGTGCAACATATGTCTTATTGTGCTATGATTGCCATGAAAACAAATCGCCTCGAGTCATTTAAGTCGCCTTTTGGTGTAATTTGTGCAGAAGTAATACTACCATGGGTGACTCAAATGAGTGAAGGCAGTTGTTTTCTATAAGCCTTCTATTTAAACACATCACATCAGATTTTTCAGTATTCAAATTCTAAAGGAGGCTTTAAAAGAAATTGGTCCATGGTAGAATTTATACCCCTAACAGCCCTCTCTGTTTTTTTACAGAGCCTAACCACCAGGGGTACCATGAATTGAAGGAGACCACAACATGTTGTTTTGGCTAAGCATCCGTCAATGGACTGAACCATCATTGTAAGAGGGTTGCATATTAAGGGGAGACACCATAGATTAGCCAGATCCCATCTATACTACACGTTATCCTGTAGTTTGATTGAAAGAAAAAAAAAAAACAAATCTTGGACTGAGATTTTCCATTGACTGTTCTTTGTAGGTTCAGACTGAATCTTTATAGACCAAAGTACCTCAGGAAAGCCCAGGAAATCCTCCAAAAAAAGCCTCCATTAGAATGAATCGCTTGAAGATGTTTGTTTTCTTTATTTATTCTTATGTTATTTGTCTGTGATAATCTCTCTCTTTGTTGTATCTTTTGGCTCTTGACCAAGATCTTTACTTGACTTTTTCCCCCATCTATAAACAGTTAAAATAAAGTTTCTACTTGTATTTTTACCTGAAGTCTACCGCATTGATTTTACGCAAAAACAACATGGATCTTCAAATTCAAGGAGGGTTTATTTGGGTTTTGATTTGTTTTTCCAGCCAAGGCAAAAGTTGAGCTGACTAAGCCTTCTTTTAAAAAATCCAATCAGATCTAAACAGCAATGGCCTGCCTCAGGAGCTGACAGACGGTGCTGCTCACATTTGTGCTTTTCTCAGTCAATTCCAGACATCTGCCAAGCCGTCAAATTGACACCATCGCTTGCGTTATTGAGACACTGACAAGCATAACCAGCCTTAGGGTGTGGCTTTTCGAACACAACATATAATCTGATTTGCTCTTTTTGCGGCGAAACAAAACGTGGTTATATGTCTCAGACGGAAACATCACCCGCTCCTATTAGCATTCTCTGAGTGGCTCTGAAATCATCCTCCCACTTGTTTGGCTCTTTCTCAGATTCTAAAACCACCCCCGTGATAGCAGCTCAGCCCCAGGCAGCCACTCCCTCAGAGTGCTTTTTAAAACACTGTAACTATCAGTGGCCTGTAATGATGTCTGCAGTGCTTATATTTCAAACGTATTCAGTCTCCGTTCTCAGTCTCCTTCTTTAATTCCCTCAAAGCCATTTACAGTCTCCTGGTACCTTATAAATTACATATTTTGAGGAGCATTTCTAAACACAACCCAAGCAAGGATTATATATTTAGACACCGACAGCGTTGAGCATTTGAATATTAGTTAGATGAAAATCAGGCCCAAGGCCTCCTACACCAATTTTCCAAGGAGCGCGGAACTAGAAATAGTGTGAAATATTAACTTCTTAATATTTAAGAAAAAAATATTAAAAATTTATTTAGAAAATAACATTTGAGGAAGGTCTCAAATGATACACTGTCTGCATCATGACATGCTAATATAGCAGTCTAATAATACAACACATTAATTAACCTCGGATTAGGTTTACTAATGTCATCTCTGTGAAATTAGCAGTGTTAGCAGCTGAGTGTGCTATTAACAGTTTTGTAAAATACAGACTATGGCCAAAACATTCTGAAAAGTGTCTAAACAAGAGGGCTTTCACTGATCACTGATATCAGGATTGACCATTTATTTTTGCTCATTTTGTGCACAACTCAAAAATGCTAGCCAGTGGATGACTAACAAACACAGTTTTGAACAGGTGAATACACATTGAATAATAATTTTCATTAAAACATAGCAAAGTTTTATTTTTACAAGTTTTTAGGGGTTAGGGTTTATGACAAACACCTCCCAACAGAAGGCATCTTATATATGATGATTTTGTATGTCATCGCAGTCCAAAGAAAAACAAGTATGTAATAGTAATAGTAACTTTTCAGGACAGAGTAAAAACACTCTTACCTCTCACTGTCAGTTAATGTAATGAGATTTCATTTCAAGTGATGTTAGAGTATTTCTATTGGTCCATTCCTATTGAAATTTTCGCATAGTATAAAGGACAGCTGGTGGGTTGAAATCATGTAGAGAAATAAAAATGAACAAAAATTGAGATACTTTTTTTTTTTGGACAGTGATGATATTTTAGCTCAAGTAGGAATTTTGAAAGCTCTTTTTTTCAATTTTGAATGTTGAAAGTGACTCACTATTCATGAATCCAAGACTATTTTGGAGCAGTTCTTTGTAGATGGTTAATGAACTCTAAACAGAGTATCAGTAACACATCAACATATCAGTGCAGTAGCAGCAGTGAAGCATCTGAATACACTGAAGAAAATATCCTGTAGATGTTCTGTTGATACATTCTTCACATTAAGTAGATGTTTTGTTAATATGTTACTTCCATTAACCAAAACCTAACCTTACCAACCTTCCTGAATACCTAACCCTCACCCTGGCCCTGACCCTAACCCTAACCGTAACCTCAACCCAAAACCTAATCCTCATATGTTTTTGACATGTTACTGAGAGTCTGTTCAGTGTTTGTTTCATCTAAAAAGACCAGTAATAAAATAAAGTGTCACCTTTTTATTGGACAAGTAAGGTTTACACATTGAGGCCACACTGACACAGTTCAACTGTTGAATATTGCTTAGTTAAAAATTAGACCCAAGGCTTGGGTCCTAGTTCTCTAGTGCCAGAGGTGATGCAGTATCTTCTGAAGTCTCAAATTTAGGAATCAAGGCTTCAAGGCTGAGAACTACAAGTAGGAACGTTTTCATCAAAGCATTTCACCATTGCAACAAAAATGTAATACTTGTTCAAATTTCCTCATGTATTACATCAGCTTTACTTCCTGCTGTTTTGCTCTCCACTCTATTATGGAAAAGGCCAATTGGTCTGTTTGGAGGAGAAGTGCTACTTTGTTCATTTGCCCAGTCCACTGGTCCATCTGCTGCACTTTCACTGTGAGAGCCATTACCCCTGCTCTCTCTCTATCTCTCTCTCTCTCTCTCTCTCTCTCTCTGAGGTGGACATTAAGAGTGCTGACATGAAATATTGATCATTTGAATGTCATTTAGAGTTGTTAAAAACTGAAGATTGCCATGCTCAGTAGAACCATTTGCACTACAGCCAAAGAAAGTTCTAGCTCTTTGAATCAGATCAAATATTATATGCTGGACATTTTTATGCCATACTGAACCTTTTTTGGAGTTTCATTTGTGCTTTCTAACACCTCACAGCACTTAGACAGAAAATCCCTTCTTTTATTTGATCCAATAGCTTCTTGAGTAGGCTGAGTTTACTGCTGCTAAAGATCTACGCAAACACATAAAAGAAGGCACCTTCATTGTTCCTGGCAGTTATGGGCAGTGAAGTCATTTACAAATGCTTTTCTCTGTAATGGATGCCAGTATACTAATTTGGGGAGGGGGGACAACATAGCTCCATTCTATCAGGGAGGGACTTGTAAGTCTCTGTAAGGTAAGTGTAAGTTTTAAAAGTGTAAAATCTTCAGTCAATTGCTTCACATTTCCTTCTTTTAACATAGCACCTTCAAGCATGTCCACAAGGGGGCAGGGTTGAGTTACATTTGAAGTGACACATATAGCAGAAATGAACTCTTTGGTTTTTGCAGAATGAGATGTGAAAAATGGTATAAGCAAGAGTTTTGCAGGGATCCTGCCTGGAGAAACTGGTTTTCAAGTTGTTGTCTAGAATCATCAGATTGAATTATCAGATTGAATCTTAAGGTTTCTATGGTCTCTTTTAGCACTACATGGTATTATAATCTTTGAATAAGACACAAACAAAGGTATTACTGACATAATTTATCCCAATGGATGATGTCCTGCCAACAATTATTTTCTGTTGCTTTCTGGTTTCCAAATGATCTCGACTTTAAGCACTTTGAGCATGGTATCTTGTAAGGCCATCTCAGTTCAAAGCTAGACTATGTCAGATTTGGGGTTTTGGAGACCTCTCTGGTAGAAACATGTAATTGCATGCAACCTGCAAAAGAACATTTTGAAATGTTGGTTGGGCTTCAGACCTCTCCAAGTGGATGAATCTGATGATTGTGAGAGAGAGCTCAGTCAAAACTTGGTGAACAACATGCCTTTTGATGATGTAAGACAATTGTCTACTAGTCATCATGTCTTCATCAGTATACACCGTGTTCCAAATTATTATGCAAATGATATGTTTCCCTGATTTTCCTAAATGGTCGATGCAAATGAGTCAGTATAATAAAAGTCATCACCCGTTACAGTATGCACTGTTCCAAATTATTATGCACAGCAGAGTTTCAAAACATTTTATAGGTTGTAAAGAACTGAAAATGGTCATTTGTTGAATTTGCAGCATTAGGACGTCACACTCACTGAAATCAAAAGCTATTTCAATCAAAAACATCCTAACAGGCCAAGTTACACGTTAACATAGGAACCGTTCTTTGATATCACCTTCACAATTCTTGCATCCATTGAACTTGAGTTTTTGGAGAGTTTCTGCTTGAATTACTTTGCATGATGTCAGAATAGCCTCCCAGAGCTGCTGTTTTGATGTGAACTGCCTCCCACCCTCATAGATCCTTTGCTTGATGATACTCCAAAGGTTCTCTATAGGGTTGAGGTCAGGGGAAAATGGTGGCCACGCCATGAGTTTCTCTCCTTTTATGCCCATAGCAGCCAATGTCACAGAGGTATTCTTTGCAGCATGAGATGGTGCATTGTCATGCATGAAGATGTTTTTGCTCCGGAAGGCACGGTTCTTCTTTTTGTACCATGGAAGAAAGTGGTCAGTCAGAAACTCTATATACTTTGCCAAGGTCATTTTCACACCTTCAGGGACCCTAAAGGGGCCTACCAGCTCTCTTCCCATGATTCCGGCCCAAAACATGACTCCGCCACCTCCTTGCTGACGTTGCAGCCTTGTTGGGACATGATGGCCATCCACCAACCATCCACTACTCCATCCATCTGGACCATCCAGGGTTGCACGACACTCATCAGTAAACAAGACTGTTTGGAAATTAGTCTTCATGTATGTCTGGGCCACTGCAACCGTTTCTGCTTGTGAGCACTGGTGGCCGAATAGTAGGTTTATACACCACAGCAAGCCTTGAAAGATCCTACACCTTGAGGTTTGCGGGACTGCAGAGGCACCAGCAGCTTCAAATACCTGTTTGCTGGTTTGTAATGGCATTTTAGCAGCTGCTCTCTTAATCCGATGAACTTGCCTGGCAGAAACCTTCCTCATTCTGCCTTTATCTGCACGAACCCGTCTGTGCTCTGAATCAGCCACAAATCTCTTCACAGTGCGATGATCACGCTTAAGTTTTCGTGAAATATCTAATGTTTTCATACCTTGTCCAAGGCATTGCACTACTTGACGCTTTCGGCAGCAGAGAGATCCTTTTTCTTTCCCATGTTGCTTGAAACCTGTGGCCTGCTTAATAATGTGGAACATCCTTCTTAAGTAGTTTTCCTTTAATTGGGCTCACCTGGCAAAATAATTATCACAGGTGTCTGAGATTGATTTCAGTGATCCAAAGAGCCCTGAGACACAATACCATCCATGAGTTTAATTGAGAAACAAAAAAAATCATTTTTATGACACTTCAATCCGATTTGCATAATAATTTGGAACGTGGTGTAATGTTCATTTTGCATTTGAGACTTAAAAATTGAGCTGAACCTTCTTTTCGAGGCTGTTTGTGTGACATTAATATGTAAAATCCAAATTCCAAATATAGATTTGAACTTCGAATAAGTCGGCCCATTAACTCCTTTCCAAGCATGATAGTCTTTAAAGAAGCAAATAACGAATCAGGGGCAGTCATGGAGGCTGGAGGTTCGGGATCCAGCCTAATGACCGTAAGGTTGCTAGTTTGAGCTCATCAGCCGAGACTACGTGACTGAGGTGCCCTTGAGCAAGGCACGTAACCCCCAACTGCTCCCCGGGTGCTGCGGATAGGGCTGCCCACCGCTTTGGGCAAGTGTGCTCACTGCCCCCTAGAGCATATGTTCATTAGTGTGTATGTAATGTTTCACTGCATGGATGGGTCAGACTGCAGCGGTGAAATTTCCTTGTTGTGGGACAAAGAAGGGTCTCTTAATCTAATCAACAGATGGTCAACATTTCAGTATTGGTATTAGAAAAACAATGAGGGTATCATGCAATCTCTCTTGTATTATATAGCGCCAAAATGACATGTTCCTATGAACTTTCATTTGAAGGCATTTGATATGAAAGTAACAGGATATTAGTGTAGAGGATATTAGTTTAGTTGTTTATTTATTGTGTTATTTATTCCTAGAAAAAGTCATAACTGCATCGATCCAGAATCTGTGAACAATATTTTACAATCAGATCCTGATATGAGAGAATCTCATCACTGAATTGGTTTATTTATGGCTTGGGTGTGTGAATGGAAGTGTATTTGTGCAGATGCTCAAACTCCACACACTAATCTGAATGATTCATTCACCTGGCACTGATGACATGTATGAATCATGGCTGCGATGGGATCGGACAGGAGCGTCACTAGAGATTTATGGATAGGAGGGTTAAGTCTGTATTAGGAGGGACTGGGAGGACGGTTCCCCCAGGACAATTTTTTAATGGCACTCAAATGTCTGTTCATCATGATCCAGAAATGGTTATTTGGTAAAACTGACACACAGTAGATCTGAGGGACATAAAATTGCATTTTTTACCTTACTGTAAACAACAATATATGGCAAATATATATTTATTTGTGGGGGGGGCAACTGACTTAGTGATACCCAAGACATTGGACTTTGGTCTTGACTTGAGTTTGAAAATATGTGACACTTCACTAAAGGGCAGTTTTCATAAGGCAACATAATACCTACATAAGCCATTTTTGACAGCTGACAGCCAATTATAAAGCCTTTTTCCAACAGGCGTCATCTGTCATAAAGGTTGCTTTTGTCAACTTTGACATATAGCACCTTGCAAAAGTAATCATCTTCTTAAAAGTCATCAGATTCATCTGCATTGCAAATGACACTGATATTTTGTGCTGAGTCATATTTACTTTGAAGCACTGACATGGATGAATGGATGAATTTAAAGTGATGCTGGTTATATGTCTGATTTTAATCTGTAACAAAAATTGATAAATGAAAAAAAGACTGTGGAAGCTGTGGAAGTTTACACTGATAAAAGATATTATTAGATATAACTAGAACAAAGCTGGCTTACAATTGGCCTCTACCAGTGAATCTTTAAAAAAGTACACAGCATGGACACAACTGGCTTACAACTGGCCTTACTGCCTGTGAATCATTATAAAATACATTATTAATTCAAATGCCATTGATCAGACTTTGAAACTGAAGGAAATTTGTGAAAATGAAGACCATAGAGTATTCAAAAGAACTTAGAGACATAGTTATAAAAATGATGAGAAAAGGATACAATATAATATCCAAGAGTGTGGAAATGGAAGCTGCATCATACCACCCAGGCACTGCCCAGACAAGACCATCCATCAAAACCCAACACCAGAGCAGGAACGCCACAGAGAGGCCAACAATCCCTTTGAATGAGCTACAGAGTTCAGTGGCTAAGATTGGAGTGAAGGTGCACCAGTCAACGAGATCAAGAGCTCGGCATACAACTGGCCTGAATGGGAGGATGGCTAGGAAGAAGCCATTACTGAAGGGAAAACACATCAAAGCACGTTTGTGGTTTGCCAGAAAGCGTCAAAATTCAAAAACGCCATGTGTGCAAACCTAACACTGCCCATTCCTCAACAAACACCATCCCAACAGTGAAATATGGATGGTGGCAGAATTATGTTGGGGGGATGCTTTTCCTCAGCAGGGACTGAGCATCTTGTTAAAATTGAAGGACAGATGGATGATGCAGAGCACAAAGAGAGACTGCAAGACAACCTGCTTCAGCCTGCTAAAATAACTTGGGAGAAACTTCACCTTTCAGCCAAGCAGCACAGGAGTGGCTGAACAACAAAAAAGTGAATGTTCTACAACGGCCAAGACAAAGTTCAGACCTCAATCTAATCAAGAATGAGTAGCACTCTTTGAAAGCTGCACCCTACAAGCGAGATTCAACCAACCTGAACAACCTGGAGCAAATCTACTGGGAAGAAAACCTCTCCCAAACAGTGTGTAAAGCTGGTAGAAACTCACCCCAAGAAGCTTGAAGCTGTTGCAGAAAAAGGGATTTCTACCAGGTACTAGTGTGTGGGGGTTGAATACCGTAGCTGGGTTTTTCTACGAGGACTCTTATTGTGAATGGCTAGCCACTGACTGTGGTGCAGATCAGAAAGAACTAAATATCAATCTAGTACTGATGGCAGAGATAAACGATGTAGCGAGGCTAGAGCACACTGTTTGACAAAACCCTGCTTATGTATGGCGTAGCTGTGTTCAACAGCAGCTGGTCAATAAAGCATCACAAATTCCATGAAAGCTATATCTCTTTTAATAGCAGTGAAGCCAAGTGAATATTTGGTAGCAAAAGTAAAGATTCCACTGATTCAGAATATTCAGCCAAGAGCAGCTCAGGTAAGCTAAGCTACATGGCCCTGAGAAAAGAGATGGAGCACTTTGTGTGAAAATAGAAGAGGATAGAGGCGACTATGCATCTTCGAGAGCATCGCTACCACTGGAGGGTCGGACTGGACGTTGCAGTGAGAGAGCTGTGGTGGTGGAAGGAGAGCTGGGCCTGAATGTGCCAGCGAGCTTTCAGGTTAACCGCTATTGCATGCCATGCCCAACTTCTGTGATTTCAGCAGTGTCTCTTTTAATAGTGCTGAACACTACAATACATATGGAAGTAGCATTTTTCAGCTTTTCATTTTCTTTAAATATCTGATCAAATAATGAAGCTTGAATTTTAAGTAGGTTTGCAAGTTTGAAGACTTTTTAAAAGGGGGTTGAATACTTTTGCAAGGCACTGTAGGCATTGAGATTGATTTGTTAAGAACTTTCCATTAGTTATTTATCACTAACCAAGACTCATCATTTTATACCGACTTAAAAATGTCTGTTAATTGCTCAACATGTCGCACAGCAAAAACAAACTAATATAGGGTTAGGGTCAAGTTATCATGAAGGGCTTTATGTAGATAAATGTAGTACAAGCTACAGTAGTATAAACGAATGGACAAAGTTAGGAATAATGGTAAAATCTTGTTGCGTTTAAGGCTGTAATTCAAATGTAGTGAAGTACATTATGGATTTTGCTGTTTTCCAGCATTCAAAAGTAGGGAGAGCTGCTATAAGCAGTATTAATCCCGCTGAAGGATCCTCTGTCTCTGGTAACGCTTACAGCTGAACAACAATTTAGCAAATTCAATACTCTACCACGCCTGTAACACTATATCATCACAATACGTGCGTCAGATTGTTAACTAGGATGGCGTTTCAGTCTGTTTTAGAATTATTACTTCGTAGAGTTCACTACAAGGTGACAAGAAGCTAACATTATTAGCATTTTGTGCTAGTGGCCACAGAATGAATGTTTTTGCTCATGTTTTCACAGTCGACAGAGAAATAAATAAACTTGGTTTTATTCTACACATGATTCTGAGCAACTGCAGACATTTGTGTGAGCTTAGAACAGTGTATTGTTTCATATTAGCCTAACTACTTAAGATAACCAGGCAAGTTAAGCTGGCTAGTTAGCCAAATTAGATGTTTTAGAGTGACATAAAATAAAACAAAGACTATTAAACCTTTAATTGTGGTTATCTTAACAGTTCCAGCTGTCTCTTGAGCAGGTGGAAAATGATCTAGAACCATAAGTTCAGTTGGCTTGGGTCGGGTCTTGTTTGAATGTAGGAGAAGTCTGACGTTATTTGACGTGTTACAACCCTATTGATGATAATGTGTATTTTTTTTCTGTGTAGCATCTCTGTCTTCTCTCATTTTCATTTGCAGAACTGTCAGAGGGGAGCTTGTGGTTGGTTAGTGTAGTGGTTAACACCTCTGCCTTCTATGCTGTAGACTGGGGTTCAATACCCACCTGGGTAAGCACCCTACACGATACCAATAAGAGTCCTTGGGCAAGATTCCTAACACTGCCTTTGCCTACCTGTGTAAACTCACCAAATTGTAAGTTGCTCTGGATAAGAGCTTCTGCCAGATACACACCGTGAATGTATGTCTTTAAAAAGTCTCTCTGAAGGAGGTTCAGCTATAAACCTGCATCAGAGCTTGAATGTTAATATACAGATTATTGTGGCTTTGTTGCTTGTTTGTTGACACTTCCATAAAGATAGATAGCTTATGGTGTGCTGATAAAGCATTCTCAGTACACTATTAACACCGAGCTAATGCGGCTGCTCAGATGCAAATATATATATATATATTGAGAGATATAATCTCTCAATCAGACAGAAAGGGTTATTTTTGTTTGCCTAGTTAGGAAGCTAGGTTAGTAACTGTATTTGCTTTTCCCTTGTTTGT